>NW_026045910.1:2358333-2664444 GCF_023898315.1 Schistocerca nitens | reverse complement strand
ACGTAGTCGCTGCTCATGGAGCCTATTTTATATCGTTTTTGTTGTAACCTGCACTCATGTAACTGTTTGGAACTGCGGCTGTAGAGGTGCAGCATTGTCTTAAGGGTTTTTGCTTTCTGTTTGCTACGTTACCTAACGGATTTCTGCTGAGTAATTACTCTCTGAACAGCATACCACATGAGCAAATCAGTTATGTCTTTATCTGGTGTTACTACTACCTTAGGTAACAGGGCTATGCACGGCTCTGTTTGAAAAAGAATAGCTCAATGTAGTCATAGGGTTGAGCCACACTCTTCTGCTTTCTTGTCCAGCAGCTGACTCGCTGCAAATAATAATCTTTAGCTGTGATCCTGCAATTAGAACTGCGAGTTAATAAAATACACTCCTGGAAATTGAAATAAGAACACCGTGAATTCATTGTCCCAGGAAGGGGAAACTTTATTGACACATTCCTGGGGTCAGATACATCACATGATCACACTGACAGAACCACAGGCACATAGACACAGGCAACAGAGCATGCACAATGTCGGCACTAGTACAGTGTATATCCACCTTTCGCAGCAATGCAGGCTGCTATTCTCCCATGGAGACGATCGTAGAGATGCTGGATGTAGTCCTGTGGAACGGCTTGCCGTGCCATTTCCACCTGGCGCCTCAGTTGGACCAGCGTTCGTGCTGGACGTGCAGACCGCGTGAGACGACGCTTCATCCAGTCCCAAACATGCTCAATGGGGGACAGATCCGGAGATCTTGCTGGCCAGGGTAGTTGACTTACACCTTCTAGAGCACGGTGGGTGGCACGGGATACATGCGGACGTGCATTGTCCTGTTGGAACAGCAAGTTCCCTTGCCGGTCTAGGAATGGTAGAACGATGGGTTCGATGACGGTTTGGATGTACCGTGCACTATTCAGTGTCCCCTCGACGATCACCAGTGGTGTACGGCCAGTGTAGGAGATCGCTCCCCACACCATGATGCCGGGTGTTGGCCCTGTGTGCCTCGGTCGTATGCAGTCCTGATTGTGGCGCTCACCTGCACGGCGCCAAACACGCATACGACCATCATTGGCACCAAGGCAGAAGCGACTCTCATCGCTGAAGACGACACGTCTCCATTCGTCCCTCCATTCACGCCTGTCGCGACACCACTGGAGGCGGGCTGCACGATGTTGGGGCGTGAGCGGAAGACGGCCTAACGGTGTGCGGGACCGTAGCCCAGCTTCATGGAGACGGTTGCGAATGGTCCTCGCCGATACCCCAGGAGCAACAGTGTCCCTAATTTGCTGGGAAGTGGCGGTGCGGTCCCCTACGGCACTGCGTAGGATCCTACGGTCTTGGCGTGCATCCGTGCGTCGCTGCGGTCCGGTCCCAGGTCGACGGGCACGTGCACCTTCCGCCGACCACTGGCGACAACATCGATGTACTGTGGAGACCTCACGCCCCACGTGTTGAGCAATTCGGCGGTACGTCCACCCGGCCTCCCGCATGCCCACTATACGCCCTCGCTCAAAGTCCGTCAACTGCACATACGGTTCACGTCCACGCTGTCGCGGCATGCTACCAGTGTTAAAGACTGCGATGGAGCTCCGTATGCCACGGCAAACTGGCTGACACTGACGGCGGCGGTGCACAAATGCTGCGCAGCTAGCGCCATTCGACGGCCAACACCGCGGTTCCTGGTGTGTCCGCTGTGCCGTGCGTGTGATCATTGCTTGTACAGCCCTCTCGCAGTGTCCCGAGCAAGTATGGTGGGTCTGACACACCGGTGTCAATGTGTTCTTTTTTCCATTTCCAGGAGTGTAGAAACCTCACTTTGACATCTGTCTCATTCCGTGCTCCATTAGAGTAATTATACGGAGCCTCTGATCGTACGTTATTGTTGACCAAAACATCGTGAAGCAACACAACTCTTGTAATGACACACAGCACAAGTACTGTAATGTTTACAGGTGACGCAATGCCATAGACTGCACATAGTGCCTCCTCACAGTAGAAAGATGACTGTTTCCGCTAGAATTACATTATAAACAAACCAGTGTACTCAAACGTAATGTATTTCTGTATCACACCGATCAATATTAATGTTTCGACAACACTTATTTTGACCTACGTATTTTGGTGTTCTGCCCATTACGAAACTCTATAATAATGTTGGCTTTCCATCTTTCTCTGTTTCTCTGTCTACTGCTATTATTATTATTATTACATAACTGCTTTGCTCTTTCACTATATCTGTCACCTTGTACCCTGTTGTCCCTCTAACTCTTTTTCCATTCATCGTTCCCTCTAAACTACCTGAAAGCATACATCATCTCTTTAGATACTGTCCTAACGACATTTCCTTAAATCTCTTGTTATATTTGTCTTTTTTTCCACTAACCCTTATAATATTTCTTCATTCATAACTCTGTCCTGCTTATCTCCCCCATCTTGCTCCACTTCCACAAGCTCAAAGGCCTCTAATGTCTTTCATTTTTCTTCCTTAAAGTCCATGTTTATGTGGCATACGAACTACAGTGCAAATAAAACATTTTTACTGCTCGTTTTGTCAGCTGTCTGTTCAGTTTTCCACATACTAGTTTCTTCTTCCTGTTGAATGCTTCCCTAGCCATTGCAATTCTGGTTTCATTTTCCTGAGTCATGTCATCATTGCTAAGATGTCTAATTGTGTGAAGCCTTTTATTTGCTCAGTAGCATCCTGTTCTAATCTTATGCTTGTCTCTCTTTTCCCTCTTTACCAATGACCATATTGTTGGTTTTAATACTATCAGTTCTCATCCCATACTCTTGGCAAGCTGCACACAGATCTCCTACCATTTTGTTCAGTATTAATTCATCATCAGCCAAAAGCACCATGTCATCAGCGAATTTTATATTTCTTCCCACAGACAGATACTATGTTATACACATCAACACATTCCTGTACTACATATATATTGAACAAGTTGGGAGACAGACTGCAGGGGGACTGATGACCTTCGCTGTTTAGTCCCCCTTAACATCCCAACAACCACCACCACCACAGACTGCATCATTGTTTGAGCCCTGTACCTAACATACACAGGGTTGCAATTATTGAACTAAAATAAAATAGTCGGCAGGGAGTTTAAACTGCACGGCTAGCCGCGGGGCATGATGGGAATTAACACGCGCATGCATCCTTTGGTTTAGCGACGAAGCCCACTTTCATTTGGATGGGTTCGTCAACAAGCAAAATTGGTGCATTTGAGGACTGAGTATCCGCATTTCGCGGTCGAGAGGTCTCTTCACCCTCAACGGTCTCAGTGTGGTCTGCAGTGTCCAGTCACGGAATAATCGGTGCGATATTCCTTGATGGCACAGTGACTACCGAACGGTATGTGAAGGTATTGGAAAATGATTTCATCTCCATTATCCGAAGTGACCCTGATGTGGTTCATGCAAGACGAAGCTCGACTGTATCGCAGCAAGAGAGTGTTTGATGTCCTGGAGGAGCAGTCTGGGGACCGCATTCTGGCTCTGGGGTACCCAGAGGCCACTGGCATGGACCTCGATTGGCCACCATATTCTCCGGATCTGCACACATGCGACTCCTTTTCGCGGAGCTGTATTAAAGACAAGGTGCACGGCAATAACCTCAAAACCACTGCTGAGCTGAAAACAGCCATTCACGAGATAATCGACGGCATGGATGTTCCGACACTTCAGCGGTTCATGCAGAATTTCGCTATTCGTCTGCGCCACATCATCTCCAATGACCTAAATTCGAATATCCTTAGTAAGTATATATGTCGAATGAAGTGTGTGCACGCCGTAGTTTGTAACTAATTTACGTTTTTTTTCATGTAGTTCAATAATTGTCATCCTGTACACACTTGTGCAATCGAATTTAATTTCCCTACAACGATGTTAACCATAAATCTGCAACAACTGTCAACTGTCTCGTGAAGTGAAAGCCAGATTTAATCGTGACCAGTGTATGGTTTAATGTCAGCAATCTCGTATTCATAAACTTGTTTCAAATAATTTTTTGCGCAATGACGACTCATCTGTTACCTTGCTGCTACTGATACTGTCCAAGAAGTTCTTAAAAGTAGGCTTCTTCAACACGTTCCGTGCCGCAGTAGCCGACGCTAAAATCTCGCGCAAGGCTAGATTAAAGTAGTCCATTGCACTCCTTGTCACAGAGGAAATTATTGATGGCTGAACCTACTGTTAGCTCTTCTTCCTAGTGGCTCTCGCAATACGAGCTGCAAAATGTTTGTGTTGAAGGAAATGTACCTAAAATTTAAACAAACAAACTCTAAGAGCATGACGGTAACTAAAAAATAAGAATGTTATCATGTTAAAATGTCAGCTTCAATTGAGTCGCATACGCTTGTCAGTAAACTAATTATAAATTTAGATTTTAAAATTAGGAGGAAGAAGACCAGGAAGATGACTGGTGGATAAAATGATTTATAAAAGTAACCTCTGTTTATTTACTTGTTTTTGACAGGCTTCACAAAAAGTTACTTGGCTGCCAGTTGTGAAATTGGAGTCTTCCCCTAATACAATGGAGGAAAAAAACAGTTTTTGACGATTTATGCTTAAGCGTGATGAAATTGCACATAAAGTGCACTATTCAAAGTGGCAGCTGTGCTTCGTAACAAATCAAGTGCCACCGATTTGTTTCCTTAATATACCTGTCCATTGTCTGGCGGCATTTAAGTAAAGATTGGCTGGATTTGTCCCAACACAGCGACGTGAGAACATACGAGTATTCTCAAAGCAGCAATGCGGCAACAGTGCTGAGATGTTGTGATGCATACGTAACTATAACAAGTATTTTCCACAAATGATGCGGAGAACGGAAGTGCTTGCCGCACGAAAACGTAAGTAAATATTAATATAGGCGCGATAACGTCGCGAAAAACTAAATTACATTCTAGAAGATAGGTTAACTCCCAACAAAAAACTTTCTCATCAACAATGTTTGGTTGCAGATGACAAGCTACCTGTAGTAATTAACACAAAAGTGATCCAGAAAATTCATGCACACCAAATGTAAAGCTATTTACAAAAAGAAACGACCTGTTGTTTGAACTAAAAATGTACATAATTTTATAATTATCTAACAAAAATGTTCACATTGCAGAATAAATAAAAACGAAAACTCACTGATGATGGCACAGTGGTGCCGAAACATGTTTGGGTACTGAGAAATACAGTGTTTTGCATAACTGGCGGACCTCACATCCAAAAATTTGAACTGCAAACACGGCCAATACAAGGAGCTACAAACCAAAAAGATAGAAATGTTTCTTATTTGGCATACAATACGCCTGCTGTTAACAATAACAACGTGGGAGAGAAAAACTGTTAGTCCATAACGTGAATGATTACTAGAACATAAGGTCGCCACTTACCTAAAATTAGAATAACACCATGCCGGTCTGTAGTGTAAACGAGGATAACTTACCTAACATTGTATTTCAACCATTAGTATGTGTAAGGTGAAACTACGGGAAATGCCAGTCCTACAAAACGCCACAAGAAAATTTTACTCAAAGTATACGTCAGTTTAAGCGACCTCATGAAACAAAAGTGCCACTATATACATCTCATCACTCATCACATTAACAGCAAAATGGTAAAAGTATCTGAACAGCGAAACAACCGCATTGTCAGTCTGCATCGAGAATACGTCTTCACCCTACGGACCGCAGAAAATCCCCTTATAACTAGTCAATAAGCAACCTGTATTCCTCCGCCCAGCCTTTCCTGAATTTCTTTCACAAAAACGCTAAAAGGTGATGAAACCAAGGTTACCATCCTGTACTGATGACCTAGAGGTGTGAGAATCGTATTTTAATCCATCGCGGTCTAATTTCGTTTACGTATTACGAACAGCGCTACAACGGCTGCAATCTCCTATCCAGATGCAGATTGTGCCTGACCGTTGATTCTGAACGAAACAAGGTGTCTGTGAGTGAGAAAAGAAAGCTCTTTGCTACGTGAAAAATATAGTTTAGTGACTTAATAGACAGGTATCACGTAACCAGTTCTGAGACATTGACGTATGTTAGGGCGCACTGTGTCTCCAGAACAAACTGTGGATTTAGTCTATTGAACACTTCTCCCTCCGGCTCACAGTTACATATCCCGGGCGTGCCCGAAAAATTATAGCATATTCGACTTGCCGTGAAAAAAACTTCAGGGTACACAAATCGACACTCTGTTCATACGTACGTGTAGAAAGACAGAGATATTAAGCACTAATGTCAATATTCTGGTAGATGATACTACCATAGTGCAACAAACATTTCTGATCCCCTAGAAAAGTCATTAACAGTCATAAAGCGAAAATTAAAAGTGTCTGAATCATATAATATCCGTTCCCCGCTAATAACCACAAGTTTTCAGGTTCTGCCTGGCCTTATTGCCAGTTTAATAACTCGCAAGCTCTGAAAGCAATTTTCTACGTTCCGCCGACAGCGACGAAATTAATTTCGTGTGTCGCCCGCTACTCTTTTAATTTCACTAATTATTTTTAACCAGGCTGAAATTAAATGTTTCGCAGCCGGCAAAAGCTAGGCTAGCATTCAACAAAGGTCACAAACAGGAAAACAGTAAAAATAAAAAAGAACAAAAAAAAAAAATGTGTGCAAGGGTGTGAAGTCATTTCAGTCACGCGCATCATTGAAGTTGTCGGATTTTTCGCGAAGCGTGGTGTACTCCTGCGTTCTCTGCTACTTTGTTTTACACTTCACTTGACTTAATAACTTTTGACCACCTTTCTGCACTGAAGGCAACTTTACATTCGTACATTTGCTCTCTAACAAAGGCCAGCTACTTCATACGACCAAGAAGCTACAGTCTGACCATCATCGTGTAATAATTTCGCAAGCTGCTGAGAACAAAAAATAATAATACTTGAGTTTGGGCGATCCTAATTTGGCCCAGCGTAATTAAAATGGTTATCTGAGTTATTTGGCCTTAGAATGGCCCTTCGACTTTTCCCTTGCAACATACACCGATACACGGTGTTCACTGATTCCGCGACATTGGGTGTCGCCTGGTTGAACCGCTGGCAAGCAACGGCTCGAAAAATGTGAGAGGCGTTTTTTTTCAAAAAGCAGGTTGGTTTTATTCAGGAATCCAATACACCATATTATTCCCCACCGTTTTGGCTACAGAACCCTATTTTCCAACGTAATCTCCGTTAAATGCGTCAACCCTAACACCAACTCACTGGGAGGGCCTGAATGACTGCGTGGTACCATTCTACTGGTCGACGTCGGACACAACGTCCTGCTGGATCAATAACCTTCCCATCATACACGTACTGCTACCTGTGCAGTCATCGTTCATTGGGCCAAACAGATGCGAGGTCTGGGCTGTATGTTGGATGAGGAAGAACAGTCCAATGAAGTTCTGTGAGCTCCTCTTGGGTTCCGCAGACTTGTGCGATGCCTTGGATATGGAGAGGGAGAAGTTCGCTTGCATTTTTGCAGCGACGAACACGCTAAAGTCTTCTTTAATTTCCTGAGGGCAGCACAATACACTTCCGAGTTGATCGTTGCACCATGAGGATGACATCAAATAAAACAACCCGTTCAGAGTCCTAGAAGACCGTCACCATGACTATACCGACTGAAGGTGCGGTTTTGAACTTTTTCTTCAGAGGAGAGGTGGTGTGGCGCCATTCCACGGATTGCCGCTTTATTTCCGGTTCGAAGTTATTAACCATGTTTCATTGCTTATGACAATGTTCGACAGAAAATTGTCGCAATCACCCTCGTAACGCGCAAGTAATTTCTGACAGATAGTCCTTCGTTGCTCTTTATCGTCTTGTGTTGGGTGGAGAGAACCCAATGGGCACATAGGTCTGAGTACCCCAGCTGGTGGACGAATGTGTCAGCACTACCAACAGAGACGTCCACTTATGCAGCGAAGTGTTTGATTGCGATCCGTCGATCACCTCGAATGAGAGTGTCCACACGTTCCAACATTGCAGGAGACACAGTTCTGTTCGGCTGGCCGGCGTGAATGCGATCGGACAGGTTTTGCACGACCTTGTTGTCATGATGACTGACGCCTGGCCCAACGACTCAGTGGGCTTTTGTTCACTGTCTGGTCTCCGCAGAAATTCTTCATATCTTCAGTGTCTTCAAATGGCTCTGAGCACTATGGGACTGAACATCTGAGGTCATCAGTCACCTAGACTTAGAACTACTTAAACCTAACTAACCTAAGGACATCACACACATCCATGCCTGAGGCAGGATTCGAACCTGCGACCGTAACAGCAGCGCGGTTCCGGACTGAAGCGCCTAGAACCACTCAGCCACAGCGGCCGGCGCAGAAATTCTGCAAGGGCCTGTGTAAATGTGCACTGCTCTGACCTCCCGCCAAAGGAAGCAAGCTCTATGACAGCTCCCTGGTTGAAAATCACCTCCGTTACAGACGCCATTTTGAATGGTACGTACAGCGCTGACAACTATCGGGACTACATGAAATTATTGGGGCTGAATTTGGAACATTCCACGATGTCCGACAACAAATTCCGCATATTTTCAGCCGAAACTGTCCGAGAAAAAAATTTGTTGTATTACTTACTGAACGCCTCTCGTGTATACGTAGACAGCAACGAATGGGGAACCGTTCTATTGGCGATCAGGCCGCAAACGGGGACGTACCCTGATTTAAGCGACTTTGACAAAAGGCTAGTTGTTATAGTCTGGCGTGTAAGAATGGGTATAACTGGTCAGGTGTTTGCTGCTATTGTTGTGACAATTTATGGGAAGTGCTTGAAGGTCGCTGAAACCACGAGTGGGCGGTAAGGTGCTGGACATCCACGCCTCATCACAGAATGGGGAGGTCAGAGGTTTGCCCCCTCTTTAAGATAGAAGGTGATCTCGGGCAGACCTGACGACGAAATACAGCGCTGCAGCAGGCGCTACTGTTTCAGAATACACAGTTCAGTGCAAACTGCTAAACGTGGGATCCACAGCAGGCAAACCATAAGTGTAACCACGTTAATCCAAAGAAGGCACGGAATCATCTAAATTGGTCCGTGGGTCAATGGACACATGTCGCCTGTTGGTATGAATCACGCTTCTCATTACACCAGGACGGTGATCGAGTCTTATACACCGTCATCCAGGGTAATGTCTGCTCTAAGCATGCACCACGCCACGAATGCAGGCCGATGGGTGCAGCATCTGTACGCATGTGACATCATGCTCTATCTAATGTGTTCCAAAGCGCTGAGCATAAAAACTAGATTCATTGTTCATAGCAAGGTAGGATCAAGTGTTTTGGATAGCCCTTGGGCTGGGGACCATTTGCATGCATAACCGAAGGATCGTCGTACAGCGAGTGGATCTCCTCCAGTACAGAGTCAATATTTTATTATTACACACTTCCTCCTGCTTAGGCAAATGGAGCAATTCGATTTGCTCTTTTTGCATTATATGTGGTCTACGGTGTGCCTTAAGGGATTTATAGAAGCACCATTTAGTTTAAGGGCTGTTCCTGAGAAAACCCCAAAAATAGGTTTTTGGATACCAAAACCTATCGGCAGATTCCAACACAGCGATGCACAGTAAATGCCTGTAATTTTTGATATATTTCTATGATCTAGAGCTCGAAAAAGCTTGAAAAGTTTCTTAATATCTTTATCACTTTTCAAGATACATGGTTCAAAGTTACCCTACTTGATGTTGTTGTTGTCTGAAGACTGATTTGATGCAGCTCTCTATGCTACTCTATCCTGTGCAAGCCTCTTTATCTCGCAATAACTACTACCACCTGCATCTTTCTGACTCTGCTTACTGTATTCATCTCTTGGTCTCCCTCTACGATTATTACCCCTACCCTTCCCTCCAGTACTAAATGGTGATCACTTGATGCTCAGGATGTGGTCTACCAACTGATCACTTCTTATAGTCAGGTTGTACCACAAATTCCGCTTCTCCCCAGTTCTATTCAGTACCTCCTCATTAGTTAAGTGATCTATCCATCCAATCGTCATCATTCTTCTGTAGCACCACATTTCAAAAGCTTCTATTGTCTTCTTGTCTATACTTTTTATCGTTCATGTTTCACTTCCATACATGGCTACACTCCATACAAATACTTCAGAGAAGACTTACTGACCCTTAAATCTATACTCGATGTTAACAAATTCCTTTTCGTCAGAAAAGCTTTCCTTGCCATCGTCTGTCTACATTCTATATCATCTCCACTTCGACGATCGTCCATTATTTTGCTGCCCAAATAGTAAAACTCATCTACTACCTTAAGTGTCTCATTTAATAATCTAAGTCCCTCAGAATCACCTGATTTAATTCGACTACATTCCATTATCCTCGTTTAGCTTCTGTTGATGAACATCCTCCTTTCAAGACACTTCCATTCCCTTCAACTGCTCTTCCAAGTCCTTTGCTGTCTCTGACAGAATTACAATGTGATCTGCAAACCTCAAGGTTTTTTTTTACGTTTCCCTGAACTTGTATTCCTATTCTAAAGTTTTCTTTGGTTTCCTTTACTGCTTGTTCAATTTACAGATTGAATAACATCGTGGTTAGGCTACAACTGTGTCTCAGTCCCTTCTCAACCACTGCTTCCCTTTCGCGCTCCTCGACTCTTATAACTGCCGTCTGGTTTCTGTACAAGTTGCAAATAGCTCTTCTATCAGTTTTTCCATTCTTCTGTAAAGAATCCGTGTTAGTATTTTGCAACAATGAATTATTAAACTGATGGTTCGGTAATTTTCACACCTGTCAGCAAAGCTTTCTTTGGAATTGGAATTACTACATTCTTCTTAAAGTCTCAGGGTATTACGCCTGTCTCATACATCTTCCACATCAGATGGAAGAGTTTTATCATGGCTGGCTCTCCCAAGGCTATCTGTGGTTCTGACAGAATATCATCTACTCGCGTGGCCTTTTTTTGACGCGGATCTTTCATAGCTCTGTCAAATTCTTCTCGCAATATCATATCTCCCATTGCATCTTTATGTACACCTACTTCCCTTTCTATAACATTGCCCTCAAGTTCATCTCCCTTGTAGAACCCTCTATATACACCTTCCACTTTTCAGCTTTCCCTTGTTTGCTTAGGACTGACTTCCCATCTGAGCTCTCGATATTCATACAGCTGCTTCTCTTTTCACTATGGCCTCTTTAATTCTGCTGTAGCCGGTACCTATCTTTTCCCTAGTTAAATATGCTTCTAAATCCTTACATTTTTCCTCTAGGCATTCGTGCTTAGCCATTTTGCACTTCCTGTCAGTCTCTTTTTTTAGAACTTTGTATTCCCTTCCGTATGCTTCATTTTCTGTATTTTTTAAATTTTCTCCTTTCATCAGTTAAATTCAATATCTCTTATGTTACCCAAGATTTCTGTTAGGCCTTGTCTTTTTACCTATTCGAGTCTTTGCTGCCTTAGGTATTTCATCCCTCCAAGCTACCCATTCGTCCTCTACTGTATTCATTTCCTCTGTTCTAGTCATCTGTTCCCTAATGCTCCCTCTGAAACTCTCAACAGCCTCTGTCTCTTTCAAATTATCTATGTCCTAGCTCCTTAATTTCCTACCTTTTGCAATTTCTTCAGTTTTAATCTAATAACCAATAAATTGTGGTCAGTGTCCACATCTGCCCCTGGAAACGTCTTGCAATTTAAAATCTGTTTCCTAAATTTCTGAACCCTTCCGGTGTCTCCACGTCTCTTCCACGTATACAGCCTTCTTTTATAATTCTTAAACCAACTGTTAGCTATGGTTAAATATGCTCTTTGCAAAATTCTACTAGGTATTCCTTTCCTCCACTCCATATTCACCTATTATTTTTCCCTCTCTTCCTTTCTTTGTTGTCGAATTCCATTCCCCCATGACTATTAAATTTTCGTCTGCCTTAACTAACTAAATAATTTCTTTTATCTCATCATACATTTCTTCAGTCTCTTCATCACCTGCTGAGTAAGTTGGCATATACATTTGTACTACTGTAGTGGGTGTGGGCTTCGTGTCCACCTTGGCTACGATAATGCGTTCACTATATTGTTCATAATAACTTACCTGCATTCATATTTCATTATTCATTATTAAACCTACTCTTGCATTACCCCTATTTGATTTTGTATTTATAACCCTGCATTCGCCTGACCAGAAGTCCTGTCCCTCCTGCCAATGAAGTTCGCTAATTCCCACTATATCTAATTTCAATCTATCAATTTCCCTTCTTAAATTTGTTAATCTACCTGCCCGATTAAGGGATCTAACATTCTATGCTCTGATCCGTAGACTGCCAGCTTTGTTTGTCTTGATGACGGCATCCTGCTGAGTGGTCACCGCCTGGAGATTGGAATGGGAGACTATTTTCCCTCTGGCATATTTTACCCGAGAGGATGCCATCATTATGGTACTATGCAGTAGAGCTGCATTCCTTTGAGAAGAGTTACGGTTGCAGTTCCCCATTACTTTCAGCCGTTTGCAGTATCGGCACAGCAAGGCCGATTTGGTTGATGTTACAAGACCAGATCAGTCAATCATCCACACTGTTGCCCCTGCAACTACTGAAAAGGCTTATGGAACCACTCGTTTGTCTGGCCTCTCGACAGATATCCCTCCGTTGTGGTTGCGCCTACGGTTCGGCTACCTTTATCGCTGAGGCACGCAAGCCACCCCTACCGACGGCATGGAGCTCCCGTGTCGTTGTACTACTGATGCACATGAAAAATTTTTGTGCACATAAAATCCTGGCCGAGGTGTAAAATTATATGATTTTGCGTTATTTCAATTTCACATCAGTAGACTATCAAAATTTTACCCATCCATAAAATTCTTTTCTTGTGAGGGAGATGCACTGCTGTAACAGTGAAAAGATGGAAACCAGCGGAAAAATTCTCCTTTTGGATAACAAAAAAGGCGAATAAGCTCCTGCTTAAAAGAATCCGGCTGAAAAGTTGGGTACCAGCTGCCTCATTCTAACTTCCTCGGCACTTTTAAAAATTTGCATGTTAAAAAGAGGGTGAATATGTTCGCATGTCATGTTGTTTGGGAAAAAATTTAAAGGTGCTGAGTAAGACAGAATGGCTTTCCACTCAGAATCTTTTAATAAACAGGATCGTATACGCCGTTTCTGTGCTCCGACTGGAGCATTTTTCCGCTGGTTACTATGGGGAACATTCACCTGAGCTTCCATGGAACCTGTGATACTGATGGAAGAGCACCGTAACACAGTAGTAGCTGTCGATTACGTGAGAATTACTGTGGACTACCCGCAGCCCTTCCTGCTTCATGTCGTCCCCGACTGCGTGGCATCTACCAGAACGATAACTGTCCGTCTCACATTAGCAGAATCTAGCTACAGTCGTTTGAAGAGCTTGGTAGTGAACTCTCTATTATGTCTTCACCACGGTATTCACCTGGTCTGAAGTCGATGGGACATTACGTCAGGCTCTGTATTTGCGGAAAATGCGTGACCTTTGCATACTTGTCTGGTGCACAAACCTCTGGCAACCTATGAAAGACTTGTATTGCGTTCCAGAGCTGGACCAACATCCTATTAACTAGGTCGTTATAGTGTATAATGAAATTTTCTTTCAGTCTAAACCATATTTTAAGAACGACACAGAATTCAGTACTGTTTTTTCCGTCAACTGAGCTTCCAACTTAGGTTTCGTATTGTAACGGGACATCCTCCTCTAGCATTACTTTTCCTTAACACTAGTTGTCGATACCAGTATTATTTTTCGAATTTTGGACAGGTCAGTATTATCTCAGTTGCTTTTCTGAAAACTTTCATATAATTTTATACACGGTATATTATACTGCAAGCTAAAATCTATGAAAAGGAATTAATTTATAAAATATTTTAGTTTCGATGCTATAATCGATAAGTACTAGTTCTGAATGTTCAGTTAAACGTTTTTAGATACATTCGAAATTACGAATTGTTTGCACACTTAAAATTTCTATTATTAATTACGCAATCATGTACTGTTTACTATGTTTATTTCTGTATTCATTTATGAAATAATAATCGAAATTAATAATGTAACGAAAACTAGTAGGAAGTGATTTGTTAAAGTTTTAGACTCTTTGGAACATTGTTATTTCCGCACTGTGTGAGAGTCGTAATAACTTGCCTCTGATGTGGTCAGACTTATATCTGTATAATAGATGCGAGCAATGTAATTTGTCTTTGTTAAGGTGAAAAATTAAAATACTGTATGATATACTAATATGTGAGAAAATTTACATAAAAATGGTGCAATAACAATCTTCCAATTTATTTAGTTCAAAACCAACCGTGAGGACCTGATGTTAGATTTTCAGCTTCAAGAATCAGACCGTTGGACTATAAGAACTGCAGCCATCTCAACATGACAAACTAACAAAACCGGAAAGTTTATTGTGATCTTAGCTCCTCTCAAATCTTCATAAAAGACTTTGTTTATTAATTACTTGGACTGGGCATTGTTGATGTGGACAATAGATGGAAGAGGGAATGAGGGGGGGGGGGAGGAGGCGGGGGATTGCAGTATCCCAGGTCAAAGATCACATCTACGAGCACTTAACTTTTTTCACGTAGTATTGAAACCCTCTTGCATTGTCTGTAGATACGTTCACACAGAAAGAAGTCTGCATGCAGGAGGGTATAAAATATTTTTGAGTCGGCCGATCACAGTGACTTTTCGTTACAACGATTTTATGTAAAGGTACACGCTTGGACGGCAGAAAAATCGGACGATACCAGAGTCCGGAGCAAGGGAGAAAATTATCGGCCTCTCACTCGTCATTGGCCAAGGGTGTCACTCGTACAATTGTACACAAGAGACCGCGCATGTGTTGATTTCAGTCAGTCGATTGAATTATATTTTTTGGAAACTACGATAGAGGGAAATAATGCATTGACTTTGTCGACTTATGTTCTCAGCTTCAAATAAATATAACATTTATAAAATGGGTAATGCTAATATTAAATAGGAAACTCTTTCTAATGTTCTGCAAAACTGCAAGGATTCTCTCACGAACCGTCTTTCGGCTTCTTAACCCACCTTCGGAATACGTTATTGCTTTACTAGTGATACAGTGAACAGTTTTCTAAAATACAGGTCTTAGAACTATTGAAATGAAATGAATGTAATGTCCAATGGTCCGCTGTAGCTGTAATTGTTCACGTCAGTTATAAACCCACACAACCTGTTTCGCAACTTTTTAAGTTGCTTCTTCAGATGTAAATATGCTATTCCATAGTTGCAGAATGTCGCAGTGTAACAATTCGCGTGGCTAGGTAATGTCTTCAGCCCTCCTGAATTGGTAGAAAAAGGCATCGCCAGTTGATAAAATAATCATCGTTAACGATGATGTCATGTCTGTGTTAAGTCTTCGGAAGCCGAAAGCCGGTTCATGAACGAATCATTGTAATTTGGCAGAACATTAGGAAGAGTTTTCTTTTTAACATTATAATCTCGTTCTGTCAAGCTCCGACGGGTTAATTCAATTAATTAATGGCTAATATTGTTTACTTCATATACGTACTTACATTAAGATAATTAAAAGACTTACGAAGGTACTACTCCAGGCGGATGTAAAATGCATATGTGCAACGGAAAATACTGAACGCTAAAATGATGATTTGGCCCTGTCTGACTACCCCCTGAAGCAGATCTTAGGATCTCTTAATGCTCTTTAACATATAAATTATAACCTCAACTTAAATGAATGATTAACGCAACTAATACTACCAAAAGATAAACGTTGTTTCTTATTATACATTTATTGTAGATTGAAAAACAACCCTTTGTTACAAAGGTCTATATTTCCTAACTAAAATTTCTGATCAATTGCCCAACTCCGTCCCTTTTTATGGGCACACGATCTAACATAAATAACGCGAAATGACTGACATCATCTATGTACCAAACACTAGAAGACCCTACTTTCAAAGATGATCTACGGTGGAGTGGAAATAAACTAGCGTGATCACAGCTGTTTAGCTTTATAGCAATATCACCGAATGTACTGCGTCCGGTTCGTCAGAGCGATGTTTCTCGTACACGTCTGCGACGATGGAAGAACTCCAGCCACAAAATAAAACTCTTTCAAACACTAGGACGGCAGAAGGCGTTCCTCTGACTAATATACTCTAATACTGCCTTCTCCTCTCAGTGTTCTACAGATGAGAAACGCGAACTCCCAGCCACAAGGACGGAGTTCAAATAACGTCTCAACATAAGTATAGGCAGAAGAAGTGCACTCAATCACTGAATGCTGCATACTCAATGACGACTTCCAACCCAGAGGCGAAGTCATGAATCGTATAAGTTCGCAACAGTACAGAGCCAAACTGTTCTAACTAAAAACTCTCCTGAGAGCAAAGACAAGTCCGTCTGTACCAACAGAGCTGATACTGAGCGACTGTCACGCACGGGAGCTCAAAAACAGAAAACCCTTCCTCTCCACCGCTGGATTCCCAGCAAGACTCGGCTCCCCTCCCTCGTAACTGCAGAAGGCAAATCATCTTCTCGAAACCATGGAATATTCTTCCTCCCTGCAGATTCTTCCGAATGCCAACCAACCATGTTTTAGGCTTTTGTCGTCCAGCACGGAAAGTTTGCGAGGAAATACCTATGCTCGTACAATGGTACGCTTCTGAGTAATATCCGCAGAAATAACCCAGCCTGGCTGATTTCAAAGGTGACACTTCCTTGTTCCTCTCAGCTGCATCCAAAATTTTCATTGTTTCCGAAGTACAATCCTTCCAGCCTAGCTACAATACCGGCCAGCCGCTGCTGTATTGTGGCTATCGGGGTTAGCCAAGCGGTCTGAGGCGATGCAGTCATGGAATGTGCCTGGCTGATTTCCGAGATGACACTTCCTTGTTCCTCTCAGCTGCATCCAAAATTTTCATAGTTTCCGAAGTATAATCCTTCCGGCCTAGCTACAATACTGGCCAGCCGCTGCTGTACTGTGGCCATGCGGTGTTAGCCAAGCGGTCTAAGGTGCTGCAGTCATGGAATGTGCGGCTGGTCCCGGCGGAGTTTCGAGTGCTACCTCAGGCATGGGTGTGTGTGTTTGTCCTTAGGATAATTTAGGTTAAGTAGTGTGTAAGCTTAGGGACTGATGACCTTAGCAGTTAAGTCCCATAAGATTTCACACACATTTGAACATTTTTTGCTGTATTGTGTTTCTGCGCCCAGGTGTCCAGACGGTCCGTCTTGGCACTTCCTGTGTCAAGCATGACCAGCACACCTGTGCGGGCCTTTTTCCACCCAGGGCTTGAGTTCCGCTGCTGTTATCTCCACTGGCATTCCAACCTCTACCAGTATAGGCAATCATTCATTACGCCATTCTGATAATAAAGACACTCTGTCACCTTTCATCCAAAAGCTTTAACAATTATTTACAACACATACGTGACAATGTTAGTCTTCTTTAAATATTCATATATACTATGTACAACCTATCAAATCATACCTAATTGTGGTTGTAGATCAGGGCAAAATATGTAGATGAGTGCTTGTAAGGTGCGAAATTATAGCCACCTTACAACTTTCAATACTTGAAGCACTCTGGTGCACAAAACTTAGGGATGAAAGTAACTTTTAGATGGTCAGTTCCAAGTAATGCAACTCAGTGAAACTTGGATCATACATAGAAAGAACTGCTGCAGTATAGTACATTGCAGAAGATAGCTGAAATAAATATGCTTACTTTCTTTTTTTATTAGTTTATTGATTTAACATGATCACATTAATGCCATCAGGCCTTGTCTTACGTAGCACCAGAAATGACACTTTTACTCACAGACAATAGTTACACTATAGTCACTGCCATTCATGACGGTCTCTTGGACTTCAGCAACGGCAGGACACGATTCTTGATAATGTGTGTGATTACCATGGACGACAATATAGGCTACGCAACGTGCCCCCATCATGGCCACAAGGTTGGTAAGTAGTTCTCGTGGTGGGGTGCTCCATTCCTCCTCCAGTGCGGCTGACAACTGATGGATGGTTTTTAGTGCACGTGGACGTGCTGCCTTACGTCTCCCCGAAGCATCCCACACGTTTTCGGTGGGTTTTTAGGTCGGGAGTACCAGCGCGCCAGTCTATTCTCCGAATATCCTCCACCTGCACAGTTCGATGTCATCAACTAAAATGAAGTCACGGCCGAATGCACCACATAAAAGACGAACACTAACATGAAGGAAAGTGTCACAATATGATTGACTGCTGAGTATACCGTGTTCAAAGCTCTGGAGGTCAGTGCGACCATGCAACATTATGCCTCCTCACGCTGCAACACTTGGACCATCAGAACCATCATGTTCGAGAATGCTGGACGTACGCTCATATGATGAGAATCTGTAATGCATCCAAGAACGAACATGATCATTTTGGCAGTGGAGCTCTTGCAACGAGAGGGTATTCCGCGAATGGACTGGCCTGCCCGTTTCCCCAACTTAGATCCCAGCGAGCACGTGTGGGATGCTTTGGGAAGATGTACCGCAGCATGTGCACATTCACCAACGACCATCCAATGGTTTTCAACTACACTGCCACAGGAATGGAAAGCAGTACCACAAGAACCCCTTACCCACTTTGTGGGCAGTGTGGCAGCACGCTGCATAGCACGCAGTGCCGTCCCTTGTGATCATACACCCTGTTAAGAAGCATGTTTCGCCTTCTGTAATGTCCTGGGGGCCGTCATGAATGGCAGTGACTACAGGGTAATATTTGTCTGTGAGTACGAGGGTGAGTCAAATGAAAACCTTAAATTTTTTTTTTAATATTATTTTTTGTGCAGAAGTGGTACAAAGCTGTATCACTTTTCAACATAATCTCCCCTACGCTCAATGCAAGTCCCCCAGCGCTTACAAAGTGCATAAATTCCTTTAGGAAAAACATTCTTTTGGTAGTCCGCGCAACCACTCATGCACCTCGTGGCGTACCTCTTCATCAGAACGGAGCTTCTTTCCTCCCATTGCGTCTTTGAGTGGTCCAAACATACGGAAATCACTTGGGGCAAGGTCTGGGTTGCTCGCTCTCTTCGTTTCCGGTTGGTGGAAGTGAACCCAGGTTTCGTCCCCAGTAACGATTCTTGCAAGGAAACCATCACCTTCTCGTTCAAAGCGCCGAAGAAGTTCTTCACAAGCATCAACACGTCGTTCTCTCATTTCAGGAGTCAGCTGTCGTGGCACCCATCTTGCAGACACTTTGTGAAACTGGAGCACATCATGCACAATGTGATGTGCTGACCCATGAATAATCTGTAAAGATGCTGCAATGTCATTCAGTGTCACTCGGCGGTTTTCCTTCACTATGGCTTCAACTGCTTCAATGTTCTGTGGAGTCACAACTCATTGTGCCTGACCTGGACGAGGAGCATCTTTCACTGAAGTCACACCATTTGCGAACTTCCTACTCCATTCGTAGACTTGCTGCTGTGACAAACATGCATCACCGTACTGAACCTTCATTCGTCGATGAATTGCAATAGGTTTCACACCTTCACTACTCAAAAACCGAATAACAGAACGTTGTTCTTCCCTGGCGCAAGTCGCAAGTGGGGCGGCCATCTTTATACCGATACTGCGACGGTATGTGTGCATCTGCACTATTCTGCCACCTACAGGCCATTCTGCACGCTGTTTGTAGTACGCTTACCAACTTAGAGGATAACGGCGCGAAATTTTGATTTGTTATTATAAATTTAAGGTTTTCATTTGACTCACCCTCGTAAAAGAGCCATTTCTGTTCCTCTCATTGCGTATTTCTTTCAGATATGTTCTGCACTCTACTGTCGCACTCACTCATTTCTATGTATGGTCCAAGTTTCATCGGGCTACGTTATTTGGCACTGACCATCTTAAAAGTTACTTCTGTCGTTAACTCTTTGCACACTATTGTATTTAATACACTCATGAACCGCAACATTATGACCAGCTGCTGTGTACATCTACGTCTACACACTGCAAACCATGGTGAAGTGCATGCCCGAGAGTACGCCCCACTGTATCAGTTTTGGGGGCTTTTTCCCGTTCCATTCTCGTACGAGGTGTGATTGGAAAATTTTAATAATGAATCCCCTACTGCTTACCGGTTTGGCGGGCAGGTACACAGAGGGTGGGGAGTGAGTCATTGCCTTGTCCTTGAACGCGCTCTGACACGAAACTACGTTTCCTTTATCCAGTTCGTTGTGGCAGCTGGTTGAGTATGGATCTGTTAGGGCTTGTTGTCGGATTTTGTCTGCGTGAAAAAGGAGTTTGTGTGAAATTTTGTTTTAAAACCGGAAAGTCAGCTTCTGAGACTTATGAACTATTAAAAGCGGTTTTTGGAGATAATAGTATGAGCCAGTCAAATGTTTTTGTCTAGTACAACAGATTTAAAAATGGTCGTGAGTCATTTGAAGATGAACCACGGTCTTGCCGTGCTTCCACCTCAAAAACGAATGAAAATGTTGTGAAAGTTCGCGACTTAGTGCGCTGTGATCGTAGACTTACAATTAGGGTAATGGCTGATGAATTTAATTTAAGTTTCTGTGCAGTTCAGTCAATTTTAAATGAAGATCCGAACATGCGTCGAGTGTCCGCAAAATTCATTCCAGAAGTGTTATCAAGTGACCAGAGACAATACCGACTTGACGTGTGGTAAGAACTGATTAATCGGACTAACAAATGATCCAGATTTGTTAAAGAGGGTAATTACAGGTGACGAATCTTGGGTATATGGATGTGATCCTGAAATCAAAGTGCAGTGTTTTCATTTCTTTCAGCATCTCAGTCACACTCTACTGCGGGTCGAACAAACCTGTGAGCATTCGTGCTGCCCTTCTCCGTAAACGTTCACTGGCCCCTGCTAGTCCTATTTGGCACAGGTCCCACACACCTGAGCAGTATCCTAGGACAGATCGCATGAGTGACTTGTAAGCAGTCTCCTTTGTAGACCGACTGCACTTCCCTAGTATTCCACCAATAAACCAAAGGTTGGTGCCTGCCTTAGCCATCACAGAGCTCATGTGATCGTTTCACTTCATGTCCCTATTAAGTTTTAGACCCAAGTATTTGTATGAGTTTATAGGTTCCACCTGTGGTATTCTAACTTTATATTCATTCATTCATTCATACATTTCATTTTTGCCCTTATGGACAGTGTTTGAACTCGAAAATCACATGATGACACAATTTTCACTTCTTTCCTCTCTTCCTCTTCTCTTCCCAAAATCTCTTCATCCTTTGGCTGTGCTCCTGTTTCCTTTGCTCTGTCCATAATGTTCCTGTCTTCTTTCTCTCCTTTACAATAAATTTTGCACTCCTAACTTTGTTTCTGAAGTATTTCCTGTCCCCTATCATTTGCCTGTTGATCCCTATCTGCCTTAAGTCTTCGTCTATTTCATGATACCAATTTGTTTTCTTGCTTGAGCTGTTTACTACATCAAAAATTTTCTTTGTAAGTCGGTTGTTGTCCATTCTCTGTATGTGCCCATAGAAAGTTAATCTGCGTTTTCTGATCGCGTCTGTTAGTCTGTCAGTGTGTTGGTACAGCTCTTTGGTAGGTCGCTTCATCCATATGCCATCTCTGTGAATTGGTCCAAATATTTTTCTGAGAATTTTGCGTTCTATTTTTTCTGTGTCTATGATGCCTGATGCTCCAATTGTGGTTGTTTCTGACGCGTACAATGCTTCTGGTAATACAACTGTTTTGTAGTGCCTAAGTTTGGCCTGCCTCGATATGCTTTTCTTATTATAATGTGACCATGTGAGTTTGTATGCCTTCTGGAGTTTCTTCGTTCGTTCCATGTTAGCCGCCTTGTTTGATCCTCCCATTTGTATGTACTCCCCTAAATACTTAAATTTTTCGACTCTTTCTACGGATCCATATACAGTATGCATGGTGTGTACATTGTTGGTCTGTCGTTCCATATATTGTGTCTTCTCGTAAGATACCTGCAGACCTGTTTTGGCAGCTATTTCATGCAAGCATTCCAGTGCTTCCTTTGCCTCCTGTGTATTATTGCTGAGTATGGCTATATCATCTGCAAATGCCAGACATTTTATGATTGTTTTGGTTTCACGTGTTCTTCCCAGCTGTATTCCTTTAACTTGTTCCTCCCACTGCTTGATAATTTTGTCTAACACCATGTTGAACAGGATTGGTGAGAGCCCGTCTCCTTGTCGGACACCTGTGTGTATGTGGAAGGGTTCCGAAATTTCTCCCATGAACTTAATCTTGGAGGTAGTGTCTGTAAGCGTCTGTTGTATAAGTGTCCTGGTTTTTCTGTCGATACCATATTCTTCCAGTACGTCAAAGAGTGTCTGTCTGTCTATGGAATCATATGCTTTTTTAAAGTCCACAAAGGTAACTACAGTGTTTCTTGCCTGTCTGACTTTCAAAAGTGTTCTCAAGTTCCAGATCTGTTCGATGCATGATCTCCCTTTTCTGAAGCCCGCCTGTTATTCCCCAATTTGCAGATCTGCTTGTGGTTCTAGTCTGTTTAATAGCACCTTAGAGAAAATTTTGTATGTAACTGGTACTAGCGAAATGCCTCTGTAATTGTTTGGATCTGACTTATCACCCTTTTTATGTAACGGATGGATCAATGCACATTTCCATTCCTCTGGCACTTTCTCTGTGATCCAAATTTCGGAGATAATCTTATGGATTTTTTTGGTGATGTTTTCATCTTGGAGTTTCCAGATCTCGGCGATAATACCATCTTCTCCGGCAGCTCTGTTATTTTTCATTTGTTTTATGATTTCCTCTATCTCTTCTATTGTGGGTGGATCAGAATCGGCATTAGATGTGGTCTTTTGGAATGTTAATTTTCCTGTAGGTTTTTTGCAATTAAGAAGTTTATCAAAGTAATGTTTGAGAATTTTACAGTTTTCTTTTGTGTTTGTTTCCAGGGATCCATCTGTTCTTCGGAAGCAGAGGCTAGTGGGTTGATAGCCCTTAATATTTTCTTTGAAAGTTCTGTAAAAATTTCTTGTGTTATTTCTTTTGAAATCTTCCTCAATTTCTTTTAGTCTGTTATTGTCATATGCTCGTTTTTCCCTTCTGATTTCTTTCGATGCTAGTTTCTGAACTTCGTGAAATTCTTTCCATGTTTCTGAATTTCTGTAGCTACTGAACTTGTCCCATGCTTGCTTTCTTCTCTCAATGGCTTCATCACAATTTGCGTTCCACCACCTATGTTTGCGTTTTCTAGGTGTTTGTCCCCAGCACATAGTCTTCTGAACTGCTTTCGCCAGATCTGTCCATGTGTCTATTGAATGCCTATTAATTTCTTCAACGATTTTATCCCTGTTTATCTTCAAGTATTCCGGATCAGGTTTGACTATTTTGTTTTGCGCTGTCTGTTTTAGTCTTGGGATTGGCCTAATCTTAACTTGTAGCAAATAATGATCAGACTCGAAGACTCCTTTACGTGTTCTGACATTTAGAATTTCCCGCGAATTTTTCTTGGATATGGCCACATGATCAATCTGAAATTCTCCCCACACTGTGTTGGGTGCTTTCCATGTTGTAAGTTTTCGTCTTGGTTTTTGAAATTGTGTTGACATGATTTTGAGGTTAAAGTTTTGACAATATTTTATGAGGTGTTCCCCATTTCTGTTCGTGCGAATATGTGCTGAGTATGGGCCTGTTATTTCTCTGAATTTTCTCTCCTTACCAAGCTGCGCATTGAAATCACCCATTAAAATTTTCACATGTCTTTCTGGTACGTTGTTAGTTACTTCCTCCATGTCTTCCCACAAGTCTTCAATTTCTTGTGGCTTCTTTCTGTTATGGTCATTTGTAGGTGCATGTGCGTTGATAATTGTGTATGCTTTATTACCTGATTTGAAGGACAGTGTCGAGATACGTTCTGATATTGAATTGAAGTCTATGATGTTATCCATGACTGATTTGTGTACTGCAAACCCTGTACCAAACAATAATGGTGTTCCTCTTCTGACCGCGGGTTTACCTTTGTAAATCCTGTAATGTTCTGTGTCGAAATGGTTTTCATCTACGAAGCGCGTCTCTTGAATGGCAAGAATTTTGATGTGAAATTTATCTAGCATGTCTGTCAGTTGTTTTAGTTTTCCAAGTTTGAACAGAGTGTTTGCATTGAGAGTGCCAAGGTAGTGCTTGCGAAGAGGTTTTGAGAAGCTCCGACTCTTCTCCTCATGATGTTCCTGGTCCCCCAGAATCCGATGACCAGGAAAGTCCAGTCCGTTGACTGGGGCCTGGGGTAGCGGATTTCTTTCCATTTGTTCCATCATGATTACTTCAAGTTGAAGTTGGTTGTGGTGACCTTTAACAAGATCACGGTAATTGCAGACTTGATTGTTGAGATCAAGCCATATTTCACTGCCGCACCAACTAGGTAAACAGACGCAGACCACTAGTCGCTGGATACCAGAACAGACACTAATGGATTTCTTGATGTTGTGTGTTTGGTCCGCGAGAGCTATTTTATTTCGCTCAAGTCCGCCGGCAAGCCGGTGAGGACCCCCCTATCCGCCACCTGGGACGCGCCACGTCGGAGTATCACCTCTCCGCCTGCTACGACACCGTAGTAGGTTCGTGGCTAACTTTATATTCATAGGATACAATGTTTTTTTCGTTTTGTGAAGTGCAAAGTTTCATATTTTTGAAAACTAAAAGCAAGCTGTCAATCAAGCTGTCAGCTCTGAAATTTTATCGAGCTCTGATTGAATGTATGTACAACTTCGCGTAGACTGTTATTTCGTTGTAGGTAGCTGCATCGTGTTGGCCTGCCTTTGGAGGTAGTACAGCAGCTATTCTGTGCGGCGTGGGTTCGACGTGTTATTGGCAGGTTTCCAAAGCTGTATGGCAGCAGTTGTGTACGCCCAGGTGACGACGTTCACGTGAATTACGGGGCAGCGCCCGACTGCGTCCCAGATCAGGCGGATCAGTGGGCTGAGGAGCACATTTCTAGCATTTGTTATCTAGAATAAAATCCCGCAAAACCTTGCTATATAAACTCAACGTTAAAACCTACGTGAAGATAATCGAACTTACACTGAAGCGCCAAATAACCTGATATAGGCATGCGTATTCAACTACAGAGATATGTAAACAAGCAGAATAAGGCGCTGCGGTCGGCAACGCCTATATAAGACAACAAGTGTCTGGCGGAATTGTTAGATCGGTTACTGCTGCTACAATGGCAGGTTATCAAGATTTAAGTGAGTTAACGTAACGTTATAGTGGGCGCACGACTGATGGCGCACAGCATCTCCGAGATAGCGGTGAAGCGGGGATTTTCCCGTACGACGATTTCACGAGTGTACTGCGAATACCAGAAATCCGGTGAAGAATCAAATCTCAGACATCGCTGCGGCCGGAAAAAGATCCTGCAAGAACGAGACAGACGACGGCTGAACAGAATCGTTCAACGAGACAGAAGTACAATCCTTCCGCAAATTGTTGCAGATTTCAATGCTGGGCCATCAACAAGTGCCAGCGTGCGAACCATCCAACGAAACATAATCGATATGGGCTTTCGGAGCTAAATGCACACACGTGTACCCTTGATGACTGCACGACACAAAGCCTTACATCTCTCCTGGGTTCGTCAACATCGACATTGGACTGTTGATGACTGAAAACATGTTGGCTGGTCGGACAAGTGTCGTTTCAAATTGAATCGAGCGGATGGACATGTACTGGTATGGGGACAACCTCATGAATCTGTGGACTATTCAATGACAGAGGCTCTGTAATGGTATGTGCGATTGGAGTGATATGGGACCCCTGATACTTCTAGATAAGATTCTGACAGGTGATACGTACGTAAACATCCTGTCTGATAACAAGCATCCATTCATGTCTAATGTGCATTCCGACGGACTTGGGCAATTCCAGCAGTACACTGCGACATCCCCCACGTCCAGAATTACTACAGAGTGGCTCCAGGAATACTCTTCTGAGTGTAAACACTTCCACTGGCCACCAAACTCCCCATACATGAACATTACTGAGATGATCTGGGAGGCCTTGGAACGTTCTGCTCAGGAGAGATCTCCACTCTCTCGTACTCGAACGGATTTATGGACAGCCCTGCAAGATTCGTGGCGACAGCTCCGTCCAGCATTACTTCAGACACTAGTCGAATCCTTGCCACGTCGTGCTGTGGCATTTCTGAGTGCTCTCGGGGTCCCTATACGATATTAGGCAGGCGTACCAGTTTCTTTGGCTCTTTTGTGTATATGTAACGGACAGATAAAAATGCAAAGTTTTTTAGTAAACTATACGGGACAGAAAAAACGAAGCTACACCAGAAGAATCGGATACTGAGTGAACAAAGACACTATTATTACCAGCAATGGATAAATAGTGTCTACCCGGAGTGAAAAACAAAAAATAAAGAAAAAACACTTTCCAAACATAGAGAATCTCAGTAAGCAAACTGTCAAATAAATGGCAAATCCTATTTTATAGAGAACTTATTGTCAAATATGTGTCAAGACGTATTCCGCACGTATATACTGATCATAAAAGTGTAAAACAGGGGATGAAAATTTTTTTGGAAATATGTCGCTATTAAGGCGATTTTGAAGCTAAAACTACGAAAATCGGTATTTGGTTTCTCAGTCAGGAATAAAATAATACTTGTTTCAGCATTTTTGGAAATTCAACCACTAAGGGGGTAAAATAATGGGCGACAGTTTTTTTGAAAACAATTCATTATTTAAGTACTACTAAAGTGGTCTTGATGCTGCGTCTAAGAGAATTAGCATTTGATTTCCCGGTTAGAAATTAAAAATTCGTGTTTATGTGTTTTTAGAAATTCAATCTCCCTAACGGAGTGACGTTTGGGACGGAATTTTTATGAAATTTTTCATAATGAAATTATTTTTAAAGCCAAACTACGGCACTTTAAATATGGCTTCTCTGTTAGAAATTTAAAAAAATAGGTTTCACTGTTTCCGGAAAATTAACCTCTAAGGGGGTGAAATATGGGATGAAAATTCTTAAGAAAATATTTCATTGTATTAAAAATGATTTAAAGCAAAATCTATCGAAATAAAGAAATATGTGTTAGGGGACGAAAGATTACGCGGAAATATCATCACAAGAACGTGAAATGTGTGATTAACAAAAGCCTTGAACTCCAACTGCCAGAATCGCTTTTTGGTCAACAGTACATCTGTAGAAGACCATGCATTAACGGCAATAGTAAGCGTTAAAATCTGGAAGGTGTTGCAATTTTTGAACAGCATAAAAATTAGAATAACGACAAACAAAAGAAATGTGCAGACCATACAATCTACGAGAGCAAAGCAGCGGGCGGTAAGTTCGTAATTACAGTATGTCACGTAATCACTATAAACCAGATAGTGACAGTTTACTATGTATGCAATATGGGCATGAAATCATACTAGACGTAAGTACCAATGTAAAATACCGTATTTTAGTATTCACATGAACAAACCCACCACATATGTATATAGTATCACCGATGTTATTTCTGAATGGCAATAAAGCCTAAACGCCTGTCGTAAAGAATATCAAACATCTTGCAGCTAGTCTAAACCTTTTGAAAATGTCTTACTAGGACGTGTACTATTCTACCGGCCCATTCAAATGTAAAACATTTATTTACGGTGTGAACTGAGTCTCTGCAATTAGCGCCGATACACTGCAAGCTGTTTTTATTCTATTATTTATTTCTTTTCCTGTCCATCTAGTCATTGTCTTCGAGGGAGAATGTCAAAAGAATTCCTATCTCTTGTCTTTATGTAGTGATATAATTCTGTTACCTCGAACAGCCATTAAGATAAATGAAACAAAAATATTGACCCATAACCTTCTTCTAACGCGAACTCTCTTTTCTACGTCTCTCTCGGTCATGAAAAAAAGACAACTTACGTGAGAAGCAAATTACAAAAAAATGGTTCAAATGGCTCTGAGCACTATGGGACTCAACTGCTGAGGTTATTAGTCCCCTAGAACTTAGAACTAGTTAAACCTAACTAACCTAAGGACATCACAAACATCCATGCCCGAGGCAGGATTCGAACCTGCGACCGTAGCGGTCCTGCGGTTCCAGACTGCAACGCCTTTAACCGCACGGCCACTTCGGCCGGCTAAGCAAATTACACTTCATGATGGATCTTACAAGGGATGAAAGTCATTCTGTAACACAAATGAGAGCACGTATTTGCAACTCAAGATGTTGTCTTCTCCCAGCGTATTCTGTAGCGCCATTGTATACCGTGCCCCCTCCGCTTCTGGCGAGAACGAAATGTTATCCCGCGCCTATAGGACGAAACAAACAACTTCCTCCATTGTCTTTCGCCATCTCATTCATAACATTTCCTCTGAATCCCATTGTTCTTACTTACTGTATAGATTAATTTCCCCATTCCAATGAACAGTCTTCCTTATTCCGTTCCCAAACATTACCTATGAATTCTGTCGCTTTTTAGCACAGAAAAAAAAGAAAGAATAAGACGGTCGCTGTCCTCTTCCTTTCCCTAAAATCTCTGCAACACGAAAATTAACGACTTTTCAGCCTGTCGTGTTCTGCATGCGGCTCGATAGTGAGTCCGCAATTATTCTCTGACAAATCGCTTCAGGACCATTTCTTCAGTGACTGCCGCTCTACAGTATTCCTGATCACCTTATGTAGACCGATCTGTAAATATGCAGTAAATATAAATTTGGAAATGAAAGCATTTATTATATGTGCAATGCAGACCATTTTCTTTTTACACCAGAAAAGTAAGGCTTGTCCAAATGCGAAAAATTGTTATATATGAAATTTGGTGTGTATTTGTGTAAATCCTTTCTTAAGAGTAGCAATTCAAAATTGCCGCCTTTTAAAACGTGAAATGAAAGGCATTTTCAATTTTTTTTTTCCGTCTCCTAGGGGTAGAGTGGGCTGTGCGAGATCCTGCACACAGGAGATTCACTGTTCTATTCATCCAAATATCAGACAGTTTTTGTACTTCCATTCTTCTGTTGGAGGTTTGAGGGACTTCAGCCGTTCACTTATGTAATAAGATGGAAACCCTATAGTCATCCTTACGATGTTCTTTATTATATGGCTACCAGTTTCGGTGCTTCAGTTCATCATCTTCAGGAGCTAACTGACGCTACCACATATGAACTGAAACTCCCTGCAGATTAAAACTGTGTGCCGGACCGAGACTCGAACTCGGGTCCTTTGCCTTTCAACGTACGGGGGTATAATGTCTATTAAACATACTTATTTAGTGCTATCCGACTTTGGCTCTGTATAACTGCGCGAATAATATCCCCAATAATGTTTGCATCAATTTTGAATAATAATTTCTATTAACAAAACTCTTATTCTCAATGAGTGGTTTGCTAACTCCGGAAATAATAAATTTAATTATGGTATGTAATCAAATCTTACATTTATTAATTAAAAACTGGATGAGCAATATTACTAACCTAAGACATTACAACACCAGTCAAATTAATTCCCTAAATTAACTACCCTACCATTGGCACAATGGAAACTCTATTCCTTATCGCGCCCCTTTCCCTGGTTGATACAGGTCACGCAAGTCGTTGTTCTACTGAAGCTCCACCTAGACGCACACAGAATCACAGCTCAAGCACGGAGCTAATGGAACACGTACTCAATTACAATTGCAGTGCCCTACTTTGCCAACTGTTTGCGCTAATATCACCGTAATTTAATGTGAAGGTCATGACGGTCGTCCCACGCACCGGCGCAATATCGTCTTTCCCCTGTGAAAGCTGGACATTGTCTAACCGTGGACGTGATTTCCCTCCGAAAAACTCCTGGCCTTAAGTTGCTCAATTGCAGAGTCCGTCACGAGTCGATAACAATCTACTTGCACAAATGCCAGGAGTAGTTGGTAGACTTAAGGAACACTTAATGTGGCACTCGAACGCCACAAGTGAGCACAAATCTGTTTTCTCTCCTCAGCGCAACAGACGATTTTGCTTTTGTGGAGAGGTATGCACTAAAAATTGGCGAGCGATCACTGGTCGCAATGCCAGCAACATATCCAAACCTAACTACACTATTGGCCATTAAAATTGCTACACCACGAAGATGACGTGCTACAGATGCCAAATTTAACCGAGAACATGCTGTGATATGCAAATGATTAGCTTTTCAGAGCATTCACACAAGGTTGGCACCGATGGCGACACCTACAACGTGCTGACGTGAGGAAAGTTTCCAACCGATTTCTCATACACAAACAGCAGTTGACCGGCGTTGCCGCGTGGAACGTTGTCGTGATGCCTCGTGTAAGGAGGAGAAATGCGTACCACCACGTTTCCGACTTTGATAATGGTCGGATTGTAGCCTATCACGATTGCGGTTTATCGTATTGCGACATTGCTGCTCGCGTTGGCGGAGATCCAATGACTGTTAACAGAATATAGAATCGGTGGGTTCAGGAGGGCGATACGGAACGCCGTGCTGGATCCCAACGGCCTCGTATCACTAGCAGTCGAGATGACAGGCATCTTACCCGCATGGCTGTAACGGATCGTGCAGCCACGTCTCGATCCCTGAGTCAACACATGGGGACGTTTGCAAGACAACAACCATCTGCACGAACAGTTCGACGACGTTTGCAGCAGCACGGACTATCAGCTCGGAGCCCATGGCTGCGTTTACCCTTGACGTTGCATCACAGACAGGAGCGCCTGCGATGGTGTACTCAACGACGAACCTGGGTGCACGAATGGCAAAACGTCATTTTTTCGGATGAATCCAAGTTCTGTTTACAGCATCATGATGATCGCATCCGTGTTTGGCGACACGCACATTGGAAGCGTGTATTTGTCATCGCCATACTGGCGTATCACCCGGCGTGATGGTATGGGGTGCCATTGGATACACGTCTCGGTCACGTCTTGTTCGCATTGACGGCACTTTGAACAGTGGACGTTACATTTCAGATGTGTTACGATCCGTGGCTCTACCCTTCATTCGATCTCTGCGAAACCCTACATTTCAGCAGGATAATGCTCGACCGCATGTTGCAGGTCCTGTACGGGCCTTTGTGGATACAGAAAATTTTCGACTGCTGCTCTGGCCTGCACATTCTGCAGATGTCTCACCAACTGAAAACGTCTGGTCAATGGTGGCCGAGCAACTGGCTCGTCACAATATCCCACTCACTACTCTTGATGAACTGTGGTATCGTGTTGTAGCTGCATGGTCAGCTGTACACGCCATCCAAGCTCCGTTTGACTCAATGCCCAGGCGTATCAAGGCCGTTATTACGGCCAGAGGTGGTTGTTCTGGGTACTGATTTCTCAGGATCTATGCACCCAAACTGCGTGAAAATGTAGTCACATGTCAGTTCAAGTATAATATATTTGTCCAATGAATACCCGTTTATCATCCGCATTTGTTCTTGGTGTAGCAATTTTAATGGCCAGTAGTGTATGTCCTCCACTCGCCGACCAGACACTCCGTGTCTGCCCAGTACCACAGCAGACACCAGCGAGTTCTTACCTCTTGCTGCCGTCAAACTTTCCAGTTCCTCTCACATGTATCCCTATGCGTTTTCGGCCAATCAGGACTCTGAAATTTCGCGCGGTTCTCCCACCTTTCATGGGCACGCCGTATTTGTGTTCCGTTCCAACCGTTGTATTGCCGCAGTGGCAAGAAGCAGTCTCTCTCTATCTCGCATGTACGTTGTCTCTTTATATATCTCTCTCTGTCTCTGTCTCTCTCTCCTTCCACCTGTGTGGTCTCAGGCTCGCCCAGTGCCCCTTTGCAGTCACTGGTGCCGCTCTGCCACCAAAGCAGCCGCCGTGTGAAGCTCCGGCCAGCCGCCGCCCACCTCGCTTGTACTACAGCTCAAAACATCTGATATGTGGCCATGGTAATGACACACCAAAATCACGATACTAATCCGTTGTAGTTGCTACATATTTTATTACAAACAAAAGCATTATAAAGTCACAATCACAGTAATACAGGAGACTGCCTTACAAGGCCAGATCATTTGGACTAATAAATAAATTTCTTTAACCGGAACAAGATATATATAAAACTTGAAATTTGAATATGATTAAGCCGGCCGCGGTGGTCTCGCGGTTCTAGGCGCGCAGTCCGGAACCGTGGGACTGCTACGGTCGCAGGTTCGAATCCTGCCTCGGGCATGGATGTGTGTGCTGTCCTTAGGTTAGTTAGGTTTAAGTAGTTCTAAGTTCTAGGGGACTCATAACCACAGCAGTTGAGTCCCATAGTGCTCAGAGCCATTTGAACCATTTGAATATGATTAGGTCAATATATTCAGGTAAAGTTTTACTTAAATAGTATAAATGTCCATACAATTCCCATCAGAACTCTCATTACTTACAATCAGCTGAGGAACAGATTAAGGGTAAGAACACAGATCTTCTAAGGTTTGGCTAGCCAACTTTCCTAAATAAAACTATATACAAATGACTAAAACAATTAAGGAGGTGCTTTAATTTTGACCAAGCCGATCTTCAAATTTACTTAGATTAATCAACAATATTCTTAGAATGATTACAACTAGAACATGACCACATGACAATACCCCTAAAATGAGGTCGCTTCTATATTGCGAGTGAATCAGCGATAGACGCGAGCACACCAAGGATTCAAATCAATACGGGAGATCCAAGAGACAGGAAATGACATAGAAATGTACTCAACTTTGCACTGCAGTTGAACTTCGGATGTTATAATTCTCCACCGGAAAGATGGAATCACACTCCCGTCTCCGGCCATCCTGATTTAGGTTTTCCGTGATTTCCCTAAATCGCTTCAGGCAAATGCCGGGATGGTTCCTTTGAAAGGGCACGGCCGATTTCCTTCCCCATCCTTCCCTCACCCGAACTTGCGCTCCGTCTCTAATGACCTCGTTGTCGACGGGACGTTAAACACTAATCTCCTCCTCCTCCAAGATGGAATCACACAACAGTGACAACATAACCCAAGATGTAAAGGAGAGGACAGGGCCTTAAATACCTCTCTGCCCCCGTGGTGCTCTGCTCCCGGTATGCTCGCGTCGACCGCTGCCAATTATCTATAACACAGCACACGTCAACGGCAGACAATATTCTGACACATAAACTACACAACCTTATCTAGAGAGCAGGTGATCAATACAACTGAATAGAAACAAATTAGCCTCCGTGAGTTACCTGGCCTTAAACTTCGATTAATAAGTTCGCTAAAAATCATGCCCTAAAGTTAAGATGACAAGAATTATCTCGGCGCACGTCTACACGCCAAACTACCAAATTAACTACAAGGTAGAATAGAGGACGTATCTCGGCGTGTAAAGAAACGCCAGAGCCGGACTTACTCACTACTCGTTGCACTTCTAGCTACGTCTTTAACAACACTTCGTGTCGGTTGGTTGGGCGTAGCCACACTGCTTCAACTGCCGTCAAGATAGTTAGTCACGACACCGAGGTAGGTGATAAACAACTAAAACAATTCCAAAGGATTTTTAGTACACTGGCACATTCAACTAAGCCGCACGCAACCCACCGAAGCAACTCGGCGACTCCAATTCAATCGGCTGGCGTAGCTTATATGAGACTCGAAGGAGCTTGTCCTTCCGACCTCTAGGAAAACCAAATCACCATGGGCGGTGGATCTGCCCTCACGACTCAACACGCCGTAGCCGCTGGCCCCGCTCCTTCGTTGTCCGACTTGTCCCACAGTCCCACGTGACTCTCGCTCACCGCTGATCCAGACCCAGCTCCACAGCAGAGCGCACGCGCTGCCGTTAAATCCGCCCCGCCAAAGATGACCAGAAATTAGCATCGAAGTCGACTCAAAGATCAAAATGACGATCGACGGAAACTGGCGCCAGAAAACGCACCAGCTCAACACCTCTTTCCTGTGTCCGTCCAGACTACCTTCCCAATGATAATATGGACAGTTCTCAAAATCTTATGTACCAGTATGAACCTTGGTATGCTGGTATTAGTATTGTTCAATCTAACGGCTATAACTCTCCGCGTGGTATTTGTCATTTATTTTCTGAATAAATCTCAATAAGGTGCTAAATTCTGTCGCCTTACAGGCTTTCACAGACAAGTGCTGTACCAACTGAGCTACCCAAGCGTGGCTTACGACCTGTCCTCACGGCATTACTTCCGTCAGTACCTCTTCTCCTACCTTTCAAACTTCACAGAACCTCTCCTCTGAAACTTGCAGAACTAGCACTCCTGGAAGAATGGATTTAGCGGAGAAATGACTTTGCCACACCCTGGGAGATGTTTCCAAAATGATTTTTTCCACTCTGCGGAGGAGTGTGCGCTGATATGAAACTTCCTGGCAGATTAAAACTGTGTGGCAGACCGAGACTCGAAGTCGGCACCTTTGCCTTCCGCAGGCAAGTGCTCTATCAACTGAGCTACAAAAGCAGAACTCACGACCGGTTCTCACAGCTTTACTTCCGTCAGTACCTCGTCTCCTACCTTCCAAACTTCACAGAAGCTCACCTGCGAAACTTGCAGAACTAGCCCTCGTGGAAGAAAGCATATAGCTGACACATAGTTTTGCCACAGCCTGGGTGATGTTTCCAGAATGAAATTTTTTTACTCTGTAGCAGAGTGTGCGCTGATATGAAACTTCCTGGAAGATTAAAACTGCATGCCGGACATTGACTCGTACTGGGGACCTTTGCCTTTCGCAGGAGGGCACTCTACCAATTTCCTTTTTTTTTTGTCCCCTTCAACCCGTCCTTTATGCTCGCCAATTTTGGCCTTCTCGGCCCGGCTTTTCCGCCTTTAAAGAGAGAATTTAACTTGATGATGTGGAAACGCGCTTCTTCTGAACGGCAGACTAAGTGCGCCCCTTCTGTTGCCGTTTGTTTGCAACATGGCTTGAACAAAATAAATATAAATTCCACTGGAAAGGCATTTACATAATTGTTACGGAAACGTAACTGCATCTATAAATGTCTTTCGCAGTGCGTGGAAAAAAGGCAAACAAGCACACTCATTATTGCTTACATTTAACTTTTTCTTATTTAGAAAGGTAATGAAGTAAAGTAGGCTTCTGCTGCTTTATTTGACGCACAATTATCATAAAATTATCTTCTCGTGAAAGAAAAGGAAAGAAAGAAAGAACTGAATAAACGGTATTTGCCAGTTCCATCACTGTGTTGTACGCTTTCCTCACAACAAAGTGAGACATACTCATGGGCTTAGCTGGTCTATACTGATGATCTTGTCTGTCTACTTGCTGTTTCAAAATATCCTCCTGCTACGTGAAGTAGAAACTTTAACCAAAAATCATTCGTCAAATATACAAAATGTTTGGTTGTGTAATGTAAATTACTTACTTCTATTGTTTACAGTATTGTTTTTGTTAAAAAATTTGCAAAATTTTCTTTGTATTTTTTAGTACACATCAACTTGTGGTGCTCAGTTGTAAGATATACCCAGAAGTCCTCCCTATTGCTTGATTCTTTTGTTAGGATGTAACGCACCGTTTGGCCTTTCAACCAGTTGATTGCCTTTCTTTTTGTTTTACGGTAAGGTATACTGTCAGGGTGTAAAAATTCAGCAGGCGTAATGGCATTTGGCTTGGTTCTGCTGATACTCGCTATCTTTTGTCTTATGTAGAGCCATATGTCTTGTACCTTGTCACACAACAATCTATGCTCTTCTGTATCTGGTATATTACATAATGTACACAGCAGTGACTCTGCCAATCGAATAGAGTGAAGTTTAGTGTTCGTCGTAATTTTCCTGTTGACAGCAAAGCACCAGGGCGACTTGACATACGTTGGCAGGTTCCGGCAGTGAAAATTTTCCCATTTGTTTCCCAGTTACAACAAGGATACTTTTGTTCTACATCGTTTCTGGGTTTGTCTTTCATCAAGTTATTGTAAAGTTGGTTCACTTTCATGATGCCTTTTTCAGGGATCCTTCCCTGTATGTAGCTGTATTCCAGTAAAAAGTATTTCGACTGGTATAGTCCGTTGGGTATGTTGTAGGGAAGCAGCCTATTCAGGCCGTAGTAAATTCACATCAGTCTTTCCATTGTGTGCCAGCCAGTCTGCTGTAACTAGCTCTGACGTCATAAATGTTCTAGCATGTCAGGAGTAATACCTAATTAATATGTGTTGAATATCAGTTCGATAACTTTAACCATTTTCGAAATTTGGACGTTTTTCTGTAAAAATCATTGGCGCAACAGAAAAGAGCTAGAGACTTAAAAATTTATATTTAGATTCCTTTTCCATAATAATTTAATAGAAACAGTACTTTGGATCTCACAAATTAAGATTTTAGTTGAAATTCATAATTTTCTGGTTTTGGCTTAAAAATTAAGGAAGCAACATAGATTAAGTAGGCTAATAAATAAGGCTAGGATGTTTATATTTAAGTAGAATGGAGATCCGCTATAACCATAAAGATGTGAGAAGTTTCATTTGAATAACTATAAAACTATAGCGATAGCGTATCTCCAAAGGGCAGGTTCAGAGCTCGTCTACTTCGTGTAGTGTAATTAAATTAATTCTCTCGCCCAAACTATTTAACTTAGCCACGTCAAACTTTTATTATGATTACTTACCTGTGTGCTGAATGCACATTTAAATTGAGAGCTTCATCGGCCATCAGCAAAAGAAGCTATGATTTATTCGGTAACTTAAAGTGGTGCATTACTAGCCCAGCGGCTAGTCGGGAGAGCCGATTTGATCAGGCGTTCCCTTAGCCGTCCCCACCGCGGCTTTATACACTCCCGGAAATGGAAAAAAGAACACATTGACACCGGTGTGTCAGACCCACCATACTTGCTCCGGACACTGCGAGAGGGCTGTACAAGCAATGATCACACGCACGGCACAGCGGACACACCAGGAACCGCGGTGTTGGCCGTCGAATGGCGCTAGCTGCGCAGCATTTGTGCACCGCCGCCGTCAGTGTCAGCCAGTTTGCCGTGGCATACGGAGCTCCATCGCAGTCATTAACACTGGTAGCATGCCGCGACAGCGTGGACATGAACCGTATGTGCAGTTGACGGACCTTGAGTGAGGGCATATAGTGGGCATGCGGGAGGCCGGGTGGACGTACCGCCGAATTGCTCAACAAGTGGGGCGTGAGGTCTCCACAGTACATCGATGTTGTCGCCAGTGGTCGGCGGAAGGTGCACGTTCCCGTCGACCTGGGACCGGACCGCAGCGATGCACGGATGCACGCCAAGACCGTAGGATCCTACGCAGTGCCGTAGGGGACCGCACCGCCACTTCCCAGCAAATTAGGGACACTGTTGCTCCTGGGGTATCGGCGAGGACCATTCGCAACCGTCTCCATGAAGCTGGGCTACGGTCCCGCACACCGTTAGGCCGTCTTCCGCTCACGCCCCAACATCGTGCAGCCCGCCTCCAGTGGTGTCGCGACAGGCGTGAATGGAGGGACGAATGGAGACGTGTCGTCTTCAGCGATGAGAGTCGCTTCTGCCTTGGTGCCAATGATGGTCGTATGCGTGTTTGGCGCCGTGCAGGTGAGCGCCACAATCAGGACTGCATACGACCGAGGCACACAGGGCCAACACCCGGCATCATGGTGTGGGGAGCGATCTCCTACACTGGCCGTACACCACTGGTGATCGTCGAGGGGACACTGAATAGTGCACGGTACATCCAAACCGTCATCGAACCCATCGTTCTACCATTCCTAGACCGGCAAGGGAACTTGCTGTTCCAACAGGACAATGCACGTCCGCATGTATCCCGTGCCACCCAACGTGCTCTAGAAGGTGTAAGTCAACTACCCTGGCCAGCAAGATCTCCGGATCTGTCCCCCATTGAGCATGTTTGGGACTGGATGAAGCGTCGTCTCACGCGGTCTGCACGTCCAGCACGAACGCTGGTCCAACTGAGGCGCCAGGTGGAAATGGCATGGCAAGCCGTTCCACAGGACTACATCCAGCATCTCTACGATCGTCTCCATGGGAGAATAGCAGCCTGCATTGCTGCGAAAGGTGGATATACACTGTACTAGTGCCGACATTGTGCATGCTCTGTTGCCTGTGTCTATGTGCCTGTGGTTCTGTCAGTGTGATCATGTGATGTATCTGACCCCAGGAATGTGTCAATAAAGTTTCCCCTTCCTGGGACAATGAATTCACGGTGTTCTTATTTCAATTTCCAGGAGTGTATATAAGAACGCTGCACGAGGAAGGCAAGGCCCCAGTTCTCTCCAGACGCTGAATAGCACGCCATCTGTGTCGGGAGTCGCGTCGCGTCGCGTCGCGTCGGTATCATTGCTATAAACAGCCTCGGATGCCGTATTAAGTTACTCGGGATACGCGTAACCATGAAATCATTTTCGAGTGAAGTGTTAATTCTGGGATGACTTTAATGATCGATCTTCAGTTTGCGCATGTCGTATTTTCACGTGCCGCCGCGGGACAGACATTCTACCATTATTTTGCGTGGCGTTTGATGAGCATTATCATCAAATTATGGCGAGCATTCACTTAAACATTTAATTTGGACAGTTATAGTTGCATCAGCGCATTAGACTCTGAACTGCTCTGTTAGTCAGATTGAGTGGATCCTTTTTTTTTTTTTATTTTTTCATCAGTGACTTTCAGAAAATAGAGAACTTTTTTTTTCACGATCGTTTTTGATTATGAATCCCAGACAATTTCCTAATTCCTCAGAGCTTTAAGCTGTAGCGCTAAGTGTATTTCTCAGATGAAGTGGGCACTAGGAATTCTAATTACAGGCTTCACGTTTTGCCAATCACTTTCTGGTTGCCAATATTGTAGTTAGAGAGCCAGTGTTGACAACGGCAAAAGACAGCATAAATAATAGGAACACTTATATAACAATTAATTCCACCCGCCGCCCCACATATGGTTAAAACGGCAAGCAATGCATCTTTTCTACAAACCAAACATTTATATAAACAACATAAAATTCCACCCGCCGCCCCACAATGTGTTGGACATTTATAGGTGCACTGAGGTCGGCAGGAGCTATTTCGTTTAATCAATGTGCAGCAAGGCTACCGCTTGGTTCTTTCCATTGTTTGTATGTGGTGGAAAGGTATAAGGCTTGTCCTTTTTTGCTGACATCGGTGAGATTTAACCCACCACATTTCGTAGGGAGCATCAGAGTGTCATATTTGACTTTGAAAATACGTCCGCGACTCACAAAATGCCCTAGTGCAGATGCGATGATTTTAGACAAAGTCGCAGGTGGTGGCAGAACGTGTGCTACGTAATTAACTTTGGAAGTGATGTATAAATTTGCCACTGTTACTTTCTGAAGTTCGTTGAGTTTCCTAATACTATGTGCTTGCACAGAGGCATGTATGCTGTTAAGTAATTTTCGATAATTCGCTGCAATAGTGTGCTTGATATTTCTTTTAAAATCTATGCAGAGACATTTCATGGATATAAGCTTTCGTAACAGACACTGCGTTTGCGTACCAATTCCACGGCCGATGTTGAAATTCCCCGACTACATTCTATTGAGTTTTGCACCAGATGTCTGTACATATTTTGTTACCATTTGTAGTGCGCTTTCTAATTCAGTGCCATTCACGACTAGGAAACCAATATCATCAGGCTGAGGAAGTAGTCGGCAGTGCGCGTGACACGGCGGTGTAAGTTCCTGGCAGTGTTGTCATCGCCGGGGGCCTGGCGGCCTCGCCGGCCGGCAGCTGCGCCACGCGCCGCTCTATACATCTGCGCGAACGTGCCCAGGCTTGTTACAGGCGGCACAGGTTCGCGGTTGGTCGCCATAAATTACAATCCCTCTATATCCGCAGACATTGATCTACGACGGGATGTGCTTTTGTAACTCTACTCGAAGCTGCCGTACCCCGTTTAGTACTGGAAATTTGTGCGCGCTTGAACCATTTCTCGGCGAAGTTGCTGAGCACTTTCCCGAAGGATGAAATTACGGCATTAATTTGTTCTGCTGTAATCTCAAACGGCAACTCGAAGATTCGAACTTTGCGAATGCCGAAACCGGCATGGGCAATGGTGGCTTCACCAACTTTCCATCAGAATGCTTAAATTTCATGACACCTCCGGAAGACTCAACTATGATCTCGCACAACTCGGCCATAAACACAAGCTACAATCGACATGTGGATGCCTATTATATCGTTAAAGGACAGCTTCATACCTTCTTGTAACCAATTCTTTACTTCAAACGACTTGGGTCTAGCATAGCGAGTATCAAAAGTAAGTTTCAGTGTATCTTTTCGACTTGGTTGGGCCATCACTGCATACTACGCATTACTTCTCGAAGTATTTTATAAACAGAGCTATAAGCTGTAGCAAGCGCAAGACTTACCACGCGAAAGTACAGACGGCGCAGCGCACATCACACTATGTCTTGCCTCCACGACGTCCGCCGGCAAACTGACCAACTGAGCTACTCAAGCACGACTCACGACGCGTCCTCACAGCTTTACTTCCGTCAGTACCTCGTCGACTGATGACCTCAGCTGTTAAGTCCCATAGTGCTCAGAGCCATTTTTGAGTACCTCGTCTCCGACCTTCCAAACTTCACAGAAACTCTCCTGATTGGAAGGTAGGGGACGAGGTAATGGCTGAAGTAAAGCTGTGAGGACGCGTCGTGAGTCGTGCTTGAGTAGTAGTGCTGGTCTAGCCGCGAACCTGTGCGGAGCTCGCCGCGAGTGGACCACGTTGCCGGCCGTGTGTCGTTGTAGCTTGTGAGAACAACATAGCCATCCAGCTACGTTGAAATCTTCGTTCCCGTTCGGATACGACAGGCCGGAAGTTTATGAAATCGACGATTGTTCGAAAAGATTGGTTCACAAGATGATGACGTTCACGGTTTGTCATATGATTTCCTTGGTAATGCAGTGTATGTTAAAATGCGAGACGTTGAAACATGTACCCGGATTATGCCAAATCAGGCGGTTTCGCGAACTTTCTTCATTCCAGTGGTGAATCTAGTTCAATTGCGATCAGCTACTACGCTGGTTTAGGGTTGCGATCTGTGCGCATATTCAACCTCCCATTTGAACTGAAGTTCGATCTCATCAAATAAGCGTTAACCCCTTATGGAACGGTTTTGCAGGTTACTGGTGAAAAATGGACAGCTAATAAACATTTCAATGTTGGCAATGGTGTGCAAAATGTTAGAATTGATCTTCATAAGCATATCCCGTCGTATATTACGGTTCAAGGCTTCAGAGCCATAGTTGTTTATGATGCCCAACCAAGGACCAGCGTAGTATGCGGATCCACGGATCATCTTAAGGCAGTCTGACCCCTTGTCGCCTCTGCGGGCGATGTGCGACATCGTAGACCTTGTCAGCCCCATTACAGTCGGGAATGGGCTGGGCCCTGACATATCACATTAGGCAGAAAATGAAGGAGATCAAGATTCAACTGCAAGTAGCGTACTGCTACCTGAACAGAGTTCAACGGTTACCCTGCGAGTGTATGGGTTTTATTTTGTCAAGTTGCGCAATGGACTGATCCAGCAAGTACCCTTTAGCTCCTGCAAGAAATAATTTCCACCTCACACTACTACAGAAGTCAGTCAGAAGCTCCTAATGTACCAACAAGAACTGCTTGGAAAACTTTCAGCAACAACCTTCTTCTGGAGTCGTCCACTGTAAGGAAAAGACACAAAAATATTCTATATTCTTATGTAACTATTACTTGGGTACTGGAGTATTTTTGGTTAGCGTAAGAAAAACATTAAACGAACGAAAAATATTATTTGTTGCAAAAAAATTCTGACAAATCGAGTGAAACTTTTTCTTATAAATTAATAAATTTCCCGGTTCTTTTCGGAACTGTAGACTGCCTCTTATGGATAGAAATGCTATTAATTTACAAAGTATGGGAAGGTTTTTTTCTCCCTTTTCTTTAAGAATGTTATTTACTCGGCAGAATGACTGAGAGCCGCGCCTACACAACTTGAATAACTTTTCTAGGTATGGTCAAGGCTGTCATATGAGAAATGTAATAGAGTGTACTGTTATGGAGGACAGATGAGGCTCGCATGTGCTGTAGCGGACAATACCGTGAGCTGCGACAACTTCTGCCTGCGTCGCTCGCTGCTGACAAATAACACAACTATCTCTTTCTATCTGGAATGACCTTCGCCAATCAAACTTTACCTACACCTCGATGAAGACAAGGACTCCTATCCGCCCCTAGGCTACCTATTGGCATGGTACACTGGTCAGATAACCAGTCTACCGTGATGTCACTCAATATTCGCTCGCAGGCGTTTAACTAGTATTCTGTCCGTGTTCACACCGCACAATAAGTGTGGCGGCCAACACAGTGAACAACGCTTCATAGCGAGTGACTCAATATAGAGTATCACTCCGATTCGCTAATGACAGAGGTGCTCTCCCAGTGAAGTACTGAGGAAAGACTTTGTTCCTTGCTCTTCGCGTGCATGTACGAGCGCACTCGCTCTCGTTACGTGTTCCTGCTCTTTGCGTCAGAAATATTCTGCCAATCAGCGTTGCTCGTAAACGGGAGAATGACGTTTCGTTTAAGTCGACCAATGCGGAAAGATTTGGCATCTCCATAGGCGTATATTGTCCTCCTGTGAGAACTCTGTAACTACACAGTCGATCAGTCAAAAAATGTGTTGTGTACATAGTCCGTGTAGTCAGCACGTACACAACTTTCCCACTAGAGCGCGCCCCGCTAAGCACAACAGCGCAGGCGCAGCGCTCGTCCGTCTCCGCACTACGAGGTGGCGCTGTCTTAGAGACAGACCAAATTCTGCTTCCGCCGATCCGCGTATAGATATGTAACGCAGCCAATGCGATTGCTGCTAACGTAGAACCTTTTCTCCTCACGAATCACACACGCGCAGTGATACCTGAACGCGCGAGGTATTATAATGAGTGTACAGACCTCCGATTAGTCGGTCTGGATTAGTCTGCATTAGTCTGCATTTGTCTCTACCAGTCTATAGTCAAGTTTCAGTCTGCGCCTAATAAGATTATCATATTCCTGTACATAGCCATGAAGAGAAATGTATAGACACTTTGTCAAGTATCAGAGATATGTGAGAATAAGATTAACGTACCAAGACCAAAGGAACTTCAGAATGTCAATTGTAAACAGCATCCAGAATCAAGTTACGTAATATCTATGCTTTTTATTATTTTAATAAATGTGTCTGGAAATTAATCAAGTTCTGTTTAAAGTTGACCACCGTCAACCTGCTACTCTAAGCGTGCAAGTGGCATTTCTATCATCTGACCTAACGGCAGAAGATAAGCACGCCACGATAAGACCACGAGACATATTGCTAACACTCGCCTACTTCGTTAGAGCGACAAGTCAAATAATCTGATGGTGTGTGTACCGAAGGTCTTACAGTATGCACACCACAAAATGCGTCTTCTTGACGCTCCCACACAATGTAGTGGAATTTGCTTTTAAGTCGAACATGGGGGTCGTTATCCCTTCACTCTGGCAAAAGCTGTCCTCTCTCTGGGCAGTCGTTCCGGCCGAAGCAGGTGTCCTCCGACCCAACTCTCTGAAGGGATGGACCTCCCAGCGGGCTGGGTGCCTCTTTAGAACGAAAATTCCCGTGGCCGTCATGTTGTGTACGCCAGCTTCGACTTTTTCAACCTGAGTGCGCACTTGCGATTTACTTATTCGATTTGGATATCGCTTACATGAATTCATACAAAATTGACTCTACCTCATCGAGTTTGGGTAAAATGAAGTGTCTTGATGTGCAGAATACGATTGTGAGACGGAATATGTAAGAAATGAAGGTCAGGAGACCACGTCACCTTACAACCCTGCCAAACTGTTCGAATCAGGCCTCTCCAGGAGATACTAATTCCCAGACCTTAGACGGTAGCAAGACACATGAAAAAGAAATTACTATGCCTGTTACTCATCCCGAGCTACCAGTAAGTTGCAATCCCGACGGTATTCCAGTGTCATCAGTAGGTAATGACACGCCAGTTGACGAGTACACAAATCCAAACCACCCAACATTCAGAGACCGATCTGATCACCCACTATTAAGTAAGGACAACTCAAAAAAGTCGTCCAAACAAACGAAACGGCTCCCTGGAATGAAAAGTCAGGAAGAGACACAGGAATTAGAAAGGAAACTAACACGCAAAAGAGAAATCCTTAAGAAATCTCAGACAGGGGAAACGACAGTGGCTGATGCAATGAGGGTAATGGCTCCCATTTGGAATGAAGATGTTCTGATGGAGTTAGACAATCACATGAATACAACCGTGAAAGCATCTTCCTGGCCTCTTCCGGTTCCGAGAACGCTTTGGTCGAAAGAGATGGAGCAGTAGTAGATAGTTCTATGAAGACTTACAAGCTGGCTACAGTTAATGTCTCTCGGATAAGATCGGCGGTAAAGTTACAGTGTTTGAAAGATTATCTTTATGCCGCTGACATAGAAGTTGCTATGTTACAAGAGGTTGTAACACCTAGAGTAGCGGACACAACAGGTTATGAAGCCATCATCAACATCGGAAATGACGGGGAAACAGCGGTTTTATCCAAAGAGGGTATTTCGTGTCGAGCTCAAGCTATTTTAGAGACTGGTCGGGGTAAAATTGTTCAACTTCATGACATCATTTTAATTAACGTATATGCGCCCTCTGGGACTAATGAAAGACGACACAGAAGTAACTTTTATCGGAATGGGTTAGTTGAACTGCTGAAGAACGTTGGGGCCTCCGCCTTGCTTGCCGGAGATTTTAACTGTGTGTTGCACCGTGAAGATCAGACGCCTAATTTTCACACTTGTCAAGAGCTACAAACATTGGTGACTGAATTAGAACTGCAAGACACCTGGACTTACTTGGATCCCCACCATACCGGATATACTTACATCAGTATCACGTCACCAAGCAGGTTAGATAGAATCTATGTTACTAAAGAATTCATGTGCAATATTGATGATTGTGAGATATGGCCCATAAACCTCTCCGACCATTGTGCATGCCATATTTCATTCAGGTATATACGACAAAAAACCTTTTGGGACCGTGGGGTATGGCACCTTAACGTCTCACTATTGCAGGATGCTGAACTTAAGCAAGAGATTAAACACACTTCTCAAAAATGCTTACGCTCCCAAACGAGGTATCGGGAGCGGATCATTTGGTGGACCGAATACGCAAAACCCGTACTTCGTACATGTATTGCCCAGTATGCAAAAGCCCAAGCATATTGGCGCAAATAAACAGCGGAATATTACTTCTCTTGTTTGCGAGACTTTTATCAACAACCAGATGGCCTTTCGGCTAACATAATGAAACTGAAACTCTTTAAGTCGGAAATAACGGCCCTAGCCCGGCAGCGTCTGGACGGGGTGCGCACGCGAGCTCGAGACAAGGACGATCTTATGCAGGAACGAATGTCGTTATACCATGTGATAAGGGAGACAGGTAGAGGGAAACAGAGAATAATATCCGCGCTGGCGGACGATGACGGAGGAGAGTATACTACTCAGACCGCCATAAAACAATACGTGGCCAAGCATTACAGCGATCTCTATGCTGGAACGGAAGTAGATAGACTGGACGGTGGAGAACTTTTAGCAAACGTTACTACGGGAATACGTGAAAATGATAATGCCCGTCTAATCGAACATATAACTTACGACGAAATAAAAACCATAATTAGCGACGCTCCGAGGAACAAGTCAGCTGGTCCCGATGGGCTCCCAGTCGAATTTCATGTACGCATGTGGGATGTAATAGAGAATGAGCTCACAGATATGTACAATGAATTATTAACTAAACAGGCGTTCCCTCCTATATTTACGGAGGGAATGATTGTACTAATTCCTAAAAAAAAAACAGACGGCAAGAGGCTTCACGATTTACGATTACTCACCTTACTCAACGCTGACTTTAAAATTCTCATTCGTCTCCTGAACAGAAGGATAAAGTCCCTCCTGCAAACTATCATAGGTCCTTACCAAACGAGTGCAATAAAGGCAAGATCAATGTTAGACACCTTATGTGAGTATAGGGAAGTCATAAACCTCACTTCATTAAGTGACAATAGTCTTTCATTATTGTTTTTAGATTTTCATAAAGCCTTTTATAGGATCAATCATGGCTTCTTATTCAGCACCATGCAGACAACTGTCGTTCGTGAATGTATCAGTGGTGTTTTTTTCAAGGATTAAAATCAATGGACAACTGACTAAGACATTTCCAGTGCAACAGTTAGTACGTCAAGGACGTACATTGTCTATGACATTATATGCGATCGCGGAGGAACCTTTGCTTTCGACAATGCACGAGCCATTGAGAGGACTACAGATCTTCAATATTTAGACAGTTTGTCACGGTTATGCTGAACGACATATGCGTTATTGTAAATTCGAATCTTGAGGTCGACTAAGTACTCACGATCCTCTGGGGCCAAACTGAATTTTCAGAAATCCAAAATAATGCATCTCGGTTCTTCCTAAATGCAACAGGTCCGCACTGGTTATATGTAATTGAAGAGAGACTCCAACTTGGATTGTGGTTAAGAGCGAATCCCAAGCTCATGGCTACGAACAAATGGGAGCGTTAACTTAATGCCATTACAGCCTTGTTGAAGAACCATGGCCGGCCGTTGTCGCCGAGTGGTTCTAGGCGCTTCAGTCCGGAACCGAACTGCTGCTACGGACGCAGTTTCGAATCCTGCCTCGGGCATGGATGTGTGTCATGTCCTTAGGTTAGTTAGTTTTAAGTAGTTCTAAGTCCAGGGGACTGAGAGAGTCATTTAAACCATTTGAAGAACCATGACTTGCGATCGTTAAACCGACTGTAGAAAGTTAACTTTATAAATATACACATACTTAGCAAAATATATCATATCGCAGCAGGTCACTGCACATAAAATACTAGCTGCAGCATGTTGGTATGTGTGGAAACAAAATAGCTTCACAGTATCCTTTCACACGGCGATTTTGCAGCGTCAAAACGGAGGACTTGGAATTCAAGACGTTAAATCTAGATGTGACGCACTGTTTCTAACTCGTGCTTTTAAACTAATACATGGCACTAAGACAGGCATCACGAAACTTCTGTTCCTCTCGTTAGATCCTGGGGATAGGAAAGCTCCTGTTAATGCAGCACATATAGATGCCAGCCTAGATTACATCTGAAAGTCTATGTCGATTGGAGCTATACAAGACTTCCACTAGCACATACCAGCACTAGAACCGTCTATGATCATATTACCAGACATCGTATTCACAACCCAATTCAGGTAAAATATCCGACTAAAATCTGGATGAACGTCTGGAAAAATAGCAACAACAAAACTCTACCAACTAAAGTCAGTGCCATACGGTACGACGTTGTAAACGAAACCATACCCACATCGGAACGATTACGGAAAATCAAATTGAGACCATCTCCATACTGCGACAAATGTCGGCTTGTAGAAACTGTATCCCACATGTTCTCATGTGAAAATGGAATCAGACTTTGGAACTGGACTAGGAAGAAATTAACACTTATCAACAGAACCGCAGAAATTCATATACCGATAACTAAAGCTTTTCACCCCGACTGGAAATGCCGGCCGCGGTGGCCGTGCGGTTCTAGGCACGTCAGTCCGGAACCGCGTGACTGCTACGGTCGCAGGTTCGAATCCTGCCTCGGGCATGGATGTGTGTGATGTCCTTAGGTTAGTTAGGTTTAATTAGTTCTAAGTTCTAGGGGACTGATGACCTCAGTTGTTGAGTCCCATAGTGCTCAGAGCCATTTGAACCATTTTGAACCGACTGGAAATGTTACCCGTCCGAAAAGAATAACAGTTATTCGTGGCTTCTGGGACAGTTTGTGTTTTGTGTGTTAACAAACAAAACTTCGAACTTAGAAGAGTACATGTTTTATATTGCAGAACAACATTTTCAATTGAAGAAGAAGAACAACAAACATAAGGAATGGTTTCAGAACTTTTTATCTATTTTCAAATAACTTCCGGGAATTCAGCCAGGTAACACTTTCAGCAACCGCCGATATTTCGGCGGGAGAACACCCCGCCATTTTCAAGGCAAACTGCAACGGACAGGCGGCGTACATGCAAATTTAATACCTCGGTTCTCCGACAGAAGCAGGAAAGATAACACACACACACACTGAACACTAGTGCCACCAAAGATGACCAAAGTCAGAGCTATCGATAGTGAGACTATGAATTCGCAGGTGAGGCAGCATTGACTCTGTTCCTCTGTTTTTTGACAAGGGAGAGAGCCGGATTCCAAACAGAGTTTAAACAGAAACCTCCATCCCTGTTAACGAGGTTGCTCGCTAATTTAATCTCAACTGCCTCCCTAATGACACTGTCCCAATAGCTGGACGTGCATGCCAATATCTCGGTGTTATTATATAACATGGGGTGACCAGTATCCAAGCAATGTTCGGCAATAGCAGATCTATTTGGCTGCTGTAATCGTGTGTGCCGTTTATGCTCAGTACATCTGTCCTCCACGGTCCTGATAGTTTGACCAATATATGCCATGCCGCAGCTACAAGGAACACGATATACACCCGCCTTACGCAGTCCAAGATCATCCTTAACGGAACTCAAAAGTGCTCTAATTTTAAATGGAGGTCGGAAAACACATTTCACATCGTATTTCCGTAAAATACGACCGATCTTATTGGACGTGTTTCCTACGTAAGGCAAAAAGGCAGTAGACTTAGGTGTTGACTCAGAATTATCATCAATCACCCGATGTACAGTTGGTCGATAGCGCAACGCACGTTCAATCTGTCTATCACTATAACCATTTTGACGAAATGTAACTTCAAGATGGGACAGCTCAGCTGGCAAAGTCTCAGCGTCAGAAACGACATGTGCCCTGTGTACCAAGGTACGAAGTGTATATCGTGTTCCTTGTAGCTGCGGCATGGCATATATTGGTCAAACTATCAGGACCGTGGAGGACAGATGTACTGAGCATAAACGGCACACACGATTACAGCAGCCAAATAGATCTGCTATTGCCGAACATTGCTTGGATACTGGTCACCCCACGTTATATAATAACACCGAGATATTGGCATGCACGTCCAGCTATTGGGACAGTGTCATTAGGGAGGCAGTTGAGATTAAATTAGCGAGCAACCTCGTTAACAGGGATGGAGGTTTCTGTTTAAACTCTGTTTGGAATCCGGCTCTCTCCCTTGTCAAAAAACAGAGGAACAGAGTCAATGCTGCCTCACCTGCGAATTCATAGTCTCACTATCGATAGCTCTGACTTTGGTCATCTTTGGTGGCACTAGTGTTCAGTGTGTGTGTGTTATCTTTCCTGCTTCTGTCGGAGAACCGAGGTATTAAATATGCATGTACGCCGCCTGTCCGTTGCAGTTTGCCTTGAAAATGGCGGGGTGTTCTCCCGCCGAAATATCGGCGGTTGCTGAAAGTGTTACCTGGCTGAATTCCCGGAAGTTATTTGAAAGTTGTATACGCCAGGAGAAACTCAGGTCTCACATTTTTATCTGTTGTTTTATGTGGGCTACGAAGAGGTGGACAGATTTATTGATTAGAAGCAAAATACTATCCTTTCTCTTTTTTTATTCCTGGAATCTTCTTTTATGTTGGTTCTAAAAGGAGAACTGTTCTAATTTGGCAAAACCCCTCTTGCTCCGAAATTTGTTTCATATGTTGAAAATATATGGATTCCTCACAGACCTCAAATGCATCCAGAGCACAATAATTTAAGTTGTGAATATGTTTCTGAATGAATGGTTGTTATGTATCTTTCCGTCACCCTTTTGCCTGTTATGAGTTGTGTTCTACAAGGAATGTACGCCATTGGAAGCGGCAATCTGTAATTTATTTTCCCTTATTTACTACAGGGTGTCCACAATGAGACTCCAACATTTTAATATCCTATATCTTTCTCATTTCAGATGGTAGATCTGTGAATCCTGAAGGGGCAGACAGAGCGACTCAACAAGTCTGTGGTGTGTAAATTTGATACGCCAAGTGGCCGTAGTGGAGCTGCAATCAATTGTTTTAGCAAAATGGAGTATATGAAGGAGCGTGCACAAGTGAACTGGTGGTATGCAGAGACAAAATCGGCGACCCAAGTCCAAAGAAACTTTCGTGGAGTTTACAACAAAGCGCTCCCGTCGTTCAAGACTATAAACAAGTGGTGTCATCAGTTTTTGGTTACTGGGAGTGTTGCGAAAGGGCATGGTGATGGTAAGCCTGGGATCAGCGAACATCATGTGGAACAAGTGCGGCGGTCATTCGAACAAAGTCCACAGAAGTCAGTGCGACAGGCAGCACGAGAACTTCGTATGAAACGTTCAACAGTGCACAAAGTGCTTCATCAGCGATTACGTTTGTCCGCATATAAAGTACAGGTTGTACAAGAAATCGAGCCTGATGATCGACCAAAGCTAGAAGCATTTGCATGTGTCATGTTAGATCGCATTGCCGTGGACGAGACATTTTTTCACCCGTGATGTTTACTAACGAGGCAACCTTTCACGTGCCAGGGACTGTCTATTGTCACAATGTGCGCATCTGGGGGTCCGAAAATCCACGTGCACCTAAGGAACACAAGCACGACAGTCCGAAAGTTAATGTGTGGTGTGGTTTGATGATAAATCGCATTGTTGGGCCGTTTTTCTTTCAGGAGCCAACTGTGGATGGAGCCATCTACCTGGACATGTTGGAACAATTTGCCGTGCCACAGATAACAGACCTGCAGCCAAATGTGATGTTTCAACAGGACGGTGCACCACCCCATTGGAGCCTTGATGTCTGAAAATTTTTAAATGACACATTCCCGCAACAATGGATTGGCCGTAGAGGTCCAATTCCTTGGCCGCCACGTTCGCCCGACATAACACCCCTCGATTTTTTCCTTGTGTGGTTACGTGAAAGACCGGGCATACGCTACACCAATAAAGGACCTGCAAGACTTGAAACAGCGCATGAGAATTGTCATCAACTCTGTCACAGAGCAGGTGCTCCGCAACACATGGCACGAAATTGATTATAGACTTGATATTCTTCGCGCTATCCGTGGCGCCCATGTTCAAGTGTACTGAACCGTCCACCTGTGTATGAAAACTTGATGAGCTGCTGTATGATTTCCCTGTATTTGTTCGTCAATAAATTGTGTTTCAGATTTTATGAGTTCAAATGTTGGAGTCTCATTGTGGACACACTGTACTTCCGTTTTGTTCTACAATTTAAGGCATATATGGGAACAAATATGGAATACATGGGAATAATGGAGCTACTCAGTGACAGGCATGAGGTAGGCATTGTGGTCAGGCCTCGAATCTTCGACCCCTGTCCTCTTTGCCTCCGCCTGTCTACTGCTGAAAATATTCTCAGAGCCAATAAAATAAAAAAGAAGATATATTACAATAGATGTGAGCGTGTGACAGGTATGGGGGCGGCATCGTGGTCAGGCCTCAGGATTCTTGACCCCTGCCCTCTCTGCCGCCACCTGCCTGGCACTCACAAGGGGGAAAAAAACAAAAAATGACTCGGACAGAGCGTCTACCACGTAAGCAGGAGATCCCGGTTCGAGTCCCGGTCGTATAAAAAATAGAACAATGGGAAAAAACAAAAAAATTAGCTCAGTTGATAGAGTACTTGCCCGCGAAAGGCAAAGGTCCCGAGTTCGAGTCTCGGTCCGGGGCACAGTTTTAACCTCCCTGAAAGTTTCATATCAGTGCACACACTGCTGCGGAGCGAAAAAAAATTTCATTCTGGATCTGTGATCTGGTTTTCGGAGACTACCTGTAAAAACGATGTTGTGTCTCCAACCATTAACAACCAACTCACTGGAGCGCTGCTCCTTGAAGAGCTAATCGAGTAGCAAGATTATGCAACGATTGTAACTTACTTTGGTTTGTACACTCCGCTGGTACGGACGCACATAGTGATAAACAGAAATTTTGTTCACTTATTCGAAACAAGGGATGTCCGATAAATATTATTTCGATTTCTTCTGAGTGCAGTACTTTGAAGAGAATAGGATAACTGAACTTCGAACTATACAAGATTTTTATTCATCCAAAAATGTATGACCTCAGTTTGTATACATTGAGTAATGCCGCAGGATTGTCGGACATTGCTTTATGGATGTTCCTCGGCGAATATGTTATCACGGTCATGTGACCGGTAGAATTATTAACCCATTGTCAGCTTTGTGAAACTCTACGTCTCTGGCAAGGACACCCATGAGTCATGTGATTACTGTAATTGCACTTGCAGAGGCTCCGAGATTTCTAAGCGTGAAAATAAACTCAACATCAAGTTTACCGGTGGACGAATATTACTTAGCGGAGTCGCAGCTGACCGACCAACGCAGGGACTTCCTGCAATTCTCTGGAATTTGTGAGCTTTTCGTAATACTCTGAACTCACGAAATCATCGACTAATTAAATGAGCATACACTAGATAAAAAGACCATCTAATTAATTAGTGATACAAACATCTAAATAAAGCATTTTAATAATACTTTAATCATCCTAAATAAAAATTGCTTGCCACACGATAAGTACTTCAGTTCCAAGGTTCCACATGGTCATGGGTTTAGCAACAAATATTGCGTTCCACTTTAAAAGTGTTGCAATCGAGAAAATCTTGTCAGAACTGTATTTAATTGTCTATGTGTTACATTATTACTCTACTACAGACCAGTAATTAGTAAGGCAAGTCGAATAAGACAAGCATTATTATAAGAAACTAGTTACAAATTAAAAATATTTTGAAACAGAAGCTAATGGGAGCTAACACAAATTTCTATTTTCAAGACAGGGAAAATTGTTGTCACATTAGAGAAATTCATTCAATTTGCAAATATCACGTGTTCCACGGCAGAACAGTTTCTGTTTCAAAGTACAGAATGGCGCACGAACGACCAAATATGGCTTAACCTTCCACACGTTATGCATCTAGCATTAAAAATGTTTAGAATTTAGCTTACCACAAAACTCTGTAACTGAAGACTTTATATATCCTCATAAATGCTTTATATACTATCCATCATTAAAGACGTTAAATTAGTAATATTTACAAAAGCTGGATAAATCACAACCTCAATCACACTACAACGAAAACGGTAGGAAACGCCGAAAATGCTTATTGGGGTTTCTACTCCGCATTCCTTTCCTGACCAGGAAAAATCCTATGTTCCTATCCTCCAGGTACAACACACTCCCCCCTTCAAAAATTATCAAATTAAATGAATCGTGCCTGAACTATGGAAGGACATTGCTCGGACGTTAAAAAGTAACTAGACGAGACTACGAGAAATGACTCCACAATTTTCCTACTTACACCAAAGATAGTACTGAGTGCTTATTAATAGTGCGGAGTTGTGTGTCACATATTCGTAACCTTAACTGCAGTGCTGAGTTGAAGAGGCTGATATACAGTGAAGCAACATACAAAGGAATTTCCAGTTTTTAATGTGCTTTCTTTTTTTAATTTTTTCGCTTGGAGTGGAAAGACTTAATAAAAAGGAAATTGTGAGACTTCTAGAAACTTTTGCTATGTTTGGCTCCAGACACATCGACCGGCCAATACTTGTTAATAATAAGCGGGGTCGCTTATTGATCAGTCTCTTCCGAGAAGCGGTAGCATATTTGTGTCTAACGGACATCTGGTAATGGCCCTCGGTGAGGTCAAGGCTGAACTGTCTTCAGACATTGTAGTTGTACAGTGGTTTCATCTTATTGTAGAATAGAGCATTCGCTGCGACAGTTGTGTATATTTAAATCAGATATTCTTCTCTTTGTTGCATTTACAACCGAAATGACAGTTGCAACACTGTACTTATCATAATAATCTGGGACATCACGCCGTGTACGGATGCATTTCGCTCCATATACGGACAATGTCTTCAACAAGGTCCTATTCAGACAGTGGTTCGGTACTGGCTGAAGCTTAATTTCGTTCACACTGAGGCATGACGTCACATGACGGCAAATCTCATGACACAAAAATTCTAACAGGCTCTGGGAAATGGCAACCAGGAAACAGATAATCTAGTTTTAGTTCTGCCACGTGGACGTTCTGTTAGCGTTGTTGAGACATGACAAAGAGGAACTAGGTCGTGTTCATGAACATCTCGATTAGATTAATCTGAAGATTCAGTTCATGAAGGAGAAGGAGCTATACGCCCTGTTATTTTTCCTCGATGTGCTATTTTTCAAGAAAGAAAATGGTTAAATTGGTTCACCCACACACACACGATACGTTATCTACATCGGAATTCAGATCACTAATCACGGCAAAAGCGCGATGTTGTGAAGACTTTAGCGGATAGAGTGCGAGCAACTGTGAACCGGAGTTACTCGACACAAAACTGAACGTCCCACCAGTGAGTTTGCTGCGAAAGAAGTATTCGTCAGCTGACATAATAAAAATGTTAAGACAGCCGCGTAAAGATCGTCTGTGAAATCCAAAGTTTTCTTATCGTTTATTAAAGGCGTTAGTGACAACACAGGGCAAATTTTGAAGAAACGGAATATCGTCATACTCTAGAAACCAACTCGAAAAAGCACAGGAACTCTTGCCTTCCGGCAAGGAATCTGGTGAAAGCTGGAAATCCACGAATTTACAAGATACCATGTACTGGTAATTGTATACTACCAAAAAGAACGGGGGTAAGACGCTTACAAGAAGAAAGGTCAACTGTAGGAGAGAAAGATACAGGACTACTTAGACAAACTTTTTAGTTCGAGTGATGAATGGCAACTAGCCTAGCTCTAAATGTGGAAAATCTAAGTTAATGCAGATGTGTAGGGAAAAATTTGCGATGTGCAAGAAAGACTCACCCTCTGGGGGGTTTCGTACACACCTAATTACATGTATAAATACAGTTGCACAGAGCATATCTTAATCATAGCTAACACTTGGTTTAAGAATCATGAAAGAAGGTTGTATACGTGGAAGAGGCCTGGAGACACTGGAAGGTTTCAGATAGATTATATAATGGTAAAACAGAGATTTAGGAACCAAAATTTAAATTGTAAGACATTTACAGGGGCAGATGTGGAATCTGATCACAATTAATTGGTTATGAACTGTAGATTAAAACTGAAGAAACTGCAAAAAGGTAGGAATTTAAGGAGATGCGACCTGGATAAAGTGAATGAGCCAGAGGTTGTAGAGAGTTTCAGAGAGAGCATTAGGGAACGATTGACAAATACAGGGGAAAGAAATACACAAGAAGAAGAATGGGTGGCTTTGAGAGACGAAATAGTGAAGGCAGCAGTAGATCAAGTAGGTAAAAAGACGAGGGCTAATAGAAATACTTGGGTAACAGAAGAGATATTGAATTTAATTGATGAAAGGAGAAAATACAAAAATGCAGTAAATGAAGCAGGCGAAAGGAATACAAAGGTCTAAAATTGAGATCGGCAGAAAGTGGAAAATGGCAAAGCAGGGGTGGCTAGAGGACCAATGTAAGGATTTGGAAGCATATGTCACTAGGGGTAAGATAGATATTTCCTGCAGGAAAATTGAGGAGATCTTTGGAGAAAAGAGAACCACCTGTATAAATATGAAGAGCTCAGATGGAAAACCAGTCCTAAGCAAAGAAGAGAAAGCAGAAAGGTTTGAAGAAGGAATTAAAATCCATGAAGATGAAATAAAAACTTCGAGGTTCACCGACGACATTGTAATTCTGTCAGAGACAGCAAAGAACCTGGAAGAGCAGTTGAACGGAATGGACAGTGTCTTGAAATGAGAATATAAGATGAACATCAACAAAAGCAAAACGAGGATAATGGAATGTAGTCGGATTAAATCAGGTGACTCTGAGGGAAGTAGACAGGAAATGAGACACTTGAAGTAGTAGATGAGTTTTGCTATTTGGGAAGGAGAGTAAATAATGATGGTCAAAGTAGAGAGGATATAAAATGTAGACTGGCTCTGGCAAGGAATCTTTTCTGAACTAGAGAAATTTGTTGTTCTTGTTGTAGTCTTCAGTCCAGAGACTGGTTTGATGCAGCTCTCCAGGCTAGTCTATCCTGTGCAAGCTTCTACATCACCGAGTAACTACTGCAACCTACATCGTTTCGAATCTCCTTAGTGTATTCATCTCATGGTCTCCCTCCACGCTTCCCTGCAATAATAAATTGGTGATCCCTTGATGCCTCAGAACGTGTCTTACCGATCGATCCCTTCTTGTAGTCAGGTTGTGCCACTAATTCCTCTTCTCCCCAACTCTAATCAGTACCTCCCCATTAGTTGCGTGATCTACCCATCTGATCTTCAGCATTTTTCTGTAGCACCACATTTCTAAAGCTTCTAATCTCTTCTTGTGTAAACTATTTATCGTCCATGTTTCGCTTCCGTACATGGCTACACTCCATACAAATACTTTCAGAAAAGACTTCCTGATACTTAAATCCATACTTGATGTTAAAAAATTTCTCTTCTTCATAAACGCTTTCATTGCCAGAGCCAGTGTAAATTTTATACCCTCTCTACTTCAACACCATCAGTTAATTTGCTCCCCAGATAGCACAACTCATCTACTACTTCAAGTGTCTCATTTCCTAATCGAATTCCCTCCGCATCACCTTATTTAATTCGAGTGCATTCCTTTATCCTCGTTTTGCTTTTGTTGATGTTCATCTTATATACTCCTTTCAAGACATTGTCCATTCGGTTCAACTGCTCTTCCAGGTCCTTTGCTGCCTCTGGCATAACCACAATGTCATCGGCAAACCTCAAATTTTTGATTTCTTCTCCATTGATTTTATTACCTACTCCAAATTTTTCTTTTGTTTCCTTTACTGCTTGCTCAATATACCTTTCCTTAATCTATCTTCTAAGATAAGTCGTAGGGTCAGTATTGCCTTGCGTCTGCCAACATTTCTACGGAATCCAAACCGATCTTCCCCAAAGTTGGCTTCTACCAGTTTGTTAAGTCGTTTGTAAAGAATTCGTGTTAGTATTTTGCAGCCAAGGCTTATTAAACCGCTAGTACGGTAATTTTCATACCAGTCGCCACCTGCTTTCTTTGGTATTGGAATTATTACATTCTTCTTGGAGTCTGCATCTTGTCTCATGCATCTTGCTCACAAGATGGCAGAGTTTTTTCATGGCTGGCGCTCCCAAGGCTATCAGTAGTTCTAATGGAATGTTGTCTACTCCTGGGGCCTTTCTTTGACTTAGGTCTTTCAGTGTTCTGTCAGACTCTTCACGCAGTATCATATCTCCCATTTCATCTTCATCTACGTCGTCTTCCATTCCTAATATTGTCCTCAAGTACATTACCCTTGTATAGACCCTCTATATACTCCTTCCACCTTTCTGCTTTTCCTTGTTTGCTTAGGATTGGTTTTCCATCTGAGCTCTTCATATTCATACAGGTGGTTCTCTTTTCTCTAAAGATCTATCTTAACTGTAGTGATATATGCCTCTACATACTTACATTTGTCCTCTAGCCATCCTTGCTTAGCCACTTTGTATTCCTTTTCACCTGCTTCATTTACTGCATTTTTATATTTTCACATTTCATCAATTACATTCATTATCTCTTCTGTTATCCAAGGATTTCTACTAGTCCTTGTCTTTTTACCTGCTTGATTCTCTGCTGCCTTCACTATTTCATCTCTCAAAGCCACCCATTCTTCTTCTACTGTATTTCTTTCCCTGTATTTGTCAATCGTTTCCTAACGCTCTCTCTGAAACTCTCTACAACCTCTGGTTCTTTCAGTTTATCCAGGTCCCATCTCCTTAAATTCCTACCTTTTTGCAGTTTCTTCAGTTTTAGTCTACAGTTCATAACCAATAAACTGTTGTCAGAGTCCACATTTACCCCGGGAAATGTCTTACAATTTAAAACCTGGTACGACACCATGGTGTCCGAGCGGTTCTAGGCGCTCCAGTCCGGAACTGCGCGATTGCTACGGTCGCAGGTTCGAATCCTGCCTCGGGCATGGATGTGTGTGATGTCCTTAGGTTAGTTAGGTTTAAGTAGTTCTAAGTTCTAGGGGATTGTGACCTCAGATGTTCAGTCCCATAATGCTCAGAGCCATTTAAAACCTGATTCGTAAATCTCTGGCGTACCATTATATAATCCATCTGAAATCTTGCAGTGTCTCCAGGCCTCTTCCATGCGTACAACCTTCTTTCATGAGTCTTAAACCAAGTGTTAGCTATGATTAAGTTGTGCTCTGTGCAAAATTGTGCCAGGCGACTTCATTCCTTATCCCCAGTCTTATTCACTTACTACTTTTCCTTCTCTTCCTTTCCCTTCTATCGAATTCCAGTCCCCCATGACTATTAAATTTTCGTCTCCCTTAAGTATCTGAATAATTTGTTTTATCGCATCATATATTTCTTCAATCTCTTTATCATCTGTGGAACTAGTTGGCATATAAACTTATACTACTGTGGTAGGCGTGGGCTTCGTTCTTTCTTGGCTACAATAATGCGTTCACTTTGCTGTTCGTAGTAGCATATCCGCGCTCATATTTTTTTATTCATTATTAAATCTACTCCTGCATTAGCCCTATTTGATTTTGTATTTACAACCCTGTATTCACCTGACCAGGAGTCTTGTTTCTCCTGCTACCGAACTTCACTAATTCCCACTATATCTAACTTTAACCTATCCATTTCCCTTTTTAAATTTTCTAACCTACCTGCCCGATTAAGGGATCTGACATTCCACGCTCCGATCCGTAGAACGCCAGTTTTCTTTCTCCTGATAACAACGTCCTCCTGAGTAGTCCTCGCCCGGTTATCCGAATTGGGGGACTATTTTACCTCCGCAATATTTTACTCAAGAGAACGCCATCATAATTTAACCATACAGTAAAGCTGCATGCCCTCGGGAAAAATTACGGCTGTAGTTTCCCCTTGCATTCAGCCATTCGTAGTACCAGCATAGCAAGGCCGTTTTGGTTAGTGTTACAAGGCCAGATCAGTCAATCATCCAGACTGTTGCCCGTGCAACTACTGAAAAGGCTGCTTCCCCTCTTCAGAAACCACACGTTTGTCTGGCCTCTCAACAGATACCCCTGCGTTGTGGTTGCACCTACGGTACGGCTATCTGTATCGCTGAGGCACGCAAGCCTCCCCGCCAACTGCAAGGTCCATGGTTCATGGGCGGAGAAATTTGTAAACGTCGAATAAAGGTTTAAACATCAGGAAGTCTTTTCTGAAAGTATTTGTATGGAGTGTAGCCATGTACGGAAGTGAAACATGAATGATAAATAGTTTAGACAAGAAGAGAAGAGAAGCTTTTGAAATGTGGTGCTACAGAAAAATGGTGAAGATTAGATGGGTAGATCAAGTAACTAATGAGGAGGTACTGAATAGAATTGGGGAGGAGAGGAATTTGTGGCACAATTTGACTAGAAGAAGGGATCTGTTGGTAGCACACGTTCTGAGAGATCAAGGGATCGCCAATTTAGTACTGGAGGGAAGCGTGGAGGGTAAAAATCGTAGAGGCAGACTAATAGATGAATACAGTAAGCAGATTCAGAAGGATGTAGGTTGTAGTAGGTACTCGAAGGGGCTTGCACAGGATAGAGTAGCACGGAGCGCCACATCAAACCAGTCTCTGTACGGAAGACGACAACAACAACAACACACAGACAGTTCATCGATTTCGGGAATCGAGAGTTACGACAATTTTTAATTGTTATCGACAATGATGCTTGCTTGATATCAACGACTTTCGAGAATGCTTAATTTCAAGTCTGAAGTCGGAAAACAAATGACAAAAGACATATTTTTCGGGTGGTATAATTACAAATTAACAATTTCATGTTTTTTTCATTTACTTCTTGCCAAATTCCATGGTTCTACGTGCGACAGTACCTAACGCTTGCTGCTGAGTTGCTCTTGTAAACAGCATCCCATACGAGCAAACCAGCTGCGTCTTTACTTGTGGTTACTCATACTTTAGGTACTTTGGCTATGCACGGCTCTGTTTAAAAATAATAGCTCTATGTAGTCACAGGGTTCAGCCGCTCATGTCTGCTTTCACGCCCCATAGCTTATTCGCAGCAAATAATAACGTGTAGCTGTGGTCCTGCAGTCAAACAGTACATGCACTGCGAAGAACTGCGACTTAATAAATTATACAGAAAAATGAAATGACAGACAAATAATTACACTCATGCTCATAAATTAAGGATAACTGCAGAATATGGTGCTACGCAACGTGGCACTACACACAACTGGCGCTAAACGAGAAATGTAACACCTGGAAACTGTCCTGAGGAGCAATGGGTACTCCACAAATTATATTAGAAGTGTAACAGAGCCAAACACTCGGCGAAGTAAGGAACCAGAAAAAGAAATGTCGGGTACAGCCTTTCTGCCATACATTCCCAGAGTGACGGACAGAATCGGCCGTATATTGCGCAAACATGGCGTAAAGACAATTTTCAAACCGACAAGGAAGATCAAAGAGTGTCTTAGATCGGCGAAGGAGAAAAGAGACCCACTTGCAATGTCGGGAATATACCGCATACCATGCACATGCGGAAAAGTTTATGTCGGAATGACTGGACGATCCATTAACACCAGGATCAAAGAGCATAAGCGACATTGCAGGTTGGGGCAGGTGGAGAAATCGGCCGTGGCAGAGCACGCACTGAATGAGACCGACCATGTAATAAAATTCGCCGACACGGAAGTTCTGGCTGTAGAGAAGCACTATCACACGCGCTTGTTCAGAGAAGCTGTAGAAATACAAAAACACGCGAACAGTTTGAACAAGAAAGAGGAAAGCCTTAAGGTCAACGGATCCTGGCTTCCCGTACTGCAGCGAACGACCGTCGCAGGTAGCAAGAGGAGAACCGCACCGGAAATGACCGCGGAGAAGCCCTCGGACGTTGGCGCGCCAGGTACATATAGCCTGCGCCCGCGAGCTCGGCTCCAGTTCACCACCGGCAATGGAGGGTGAAGCTTTGACAATGCCAGCCACTCGTGCTGGCGAAACGTCAGAAAAATCATTAGATGAACGTCGGCCGAAGAACCCGAGACAGAAGAAAATAGGCAGTTTGTTAACCTAATGATATCACACACATCCATGCCCGAGGCAGGGTTCGAACCTGTGACCGTAGCGGTCGCGCGGTTCCAGATTGAAGCGCCTAGAACCGCTCGCCCACTCCGGCCGGCCATGATCAGTGGTTCCTTGAATCTAAAACGTGCAGAAATTAGCACAGTTATAATTATAAAACACTGTAAAACATTATTACATGTGTACTGTTTATTTTTTAAATATTGTTTTCTTTGAATACTTTCATAATGCCTTAATTATTATACGTTAAGCATGGTTTTAAGATTGTTGTCACTCTCTATGGGATATTTTCCGTGTTTTTCTGTCACCGTTCTTCTCGGCCTATTTCATGTCATTTGCAACTGAGTGAGCGGCTGTTAGGTAACAAATATGAAAACGCGAACCTACCTAAGTCAGCGTTATACAACTGAGATTGCGGTAGTGTTGTGGATACAGCTTTGGTGTGTACTAGGCTGTTACTTAGTTTGTCGTGTACCGACGTTCTTGTATGTCGAGAAAAACGACAACAGAAAAACACAGAAAATATCCCGAAAACAATGACAATATTCTTAAAACCATGCTGTCGTTTATAGCAAATAAGGTGATACCGAAGTAACCACAGAAAACAATATTTAAAACACAAACAATATACATGTAATAATGTTTTAGTGTTTTATAACTATGCTAATTCCTGCATGTTTTAGACTTACAGAACTCACCGATGATGGCGATATTTGTCGCTGAATCTAGTTTGAGGATAAATAAATAAAAACAAAAGTGTGTTGCATCAAGGCGGACTAACAGTTCCCACATTGTTGCTTCTGTAAGCAAACAAGAACCAAATGGACGGGCTCAAAACTGAAATTGTTAGTCCTACCGTATGTAATTATCAACACGTGGCTTCACCTCAGTATGATACATGTAAAGATAGTTGTGCGTTCTCTTCAAAGCTGAAATGAGATCATTATTAAAGCTGATGTTACACCGTATCAGTGTGGCGTTCCTGAGGGTGACTAATTTTTTGTGTGCGTTGTGCTAAATATATTTAGTTGTTTACATTGTACTGTTTGACTCAAATGCAAAAATTCAAATGGCTCCCAGCACTATGGGACTTAACATCTGAGGTCATCAGTCCCATAGACTTAGAACTACTTAAACCTAACTAACCTAAGGACATCACACACATCCATGCCCGTGGCAGGATTCGAACCTGCGACCGTAGCAGCAGCGCGTTTCCGGACTGAAGCGCCTAGAACCGTTCGGCCACAGCTGACTCAAATGCAGATAACCTTCATAACAAATAGTTGAATTCAGTAGACACAAGAGAATAAACAAACCACAAGCATGCTTCATTAAGCTCATATTGAAAAAACGTTTCATTCAAAATTGGAATTTCATCTTGAGAAACGAAATATGATTTCACTGCAGGATACAGTTCAATTAGTCTTGTAACACAAGGGAAAAGATACCTATTCTTAGAACAACTTAATAGTTGCCTATATTGTACATCTATGGATCCACAAAAGTCCTTAAGTCTTTCAGTGCATACTGTGTAAATAGAAAAAAATTAAATATTTTAATACTATGAAATCAACGTCCAATATGACCCGTGCATCAATACCACGTTGAATACAGTTATATAAAACTTGAACAGGGCAGCCTACGCGCATTTACCTATCATTTAAATTGTTTTTCAGGTGGGCAAAAGCATTATTTGCAGACATATTAACAATTCCACTAATTCCACCAAAATTTGTATTTGTATTGTCTCCGTAAAAGCAACACATATTTTACCATTATCTCTACTTCTAAGATGCAATCGTTTCAGATTTTTCGTTTGGAGCACTTTTAAGTTCTATCACCTTTGTTTGAATCCCCCCAGATTTAACGTCATAGTACTAAATTAGAATTGGAAGTACTTTCACAGAACCATGGTTACTGCCGTCTCTTGCGACAACAAAACATTAAATAACCTCTACAATGTCGATAGATACTTAACAGAGTGAGATGACATTACAGAATTAATAATTGCTTATGTTTTAATACGAGCGCGTGGTATTTGTTTGTCTATATTTGAGTCTTTAAGTAACACTTTCTGCAATTTTTCTGTACAGTTCACTGATTTAAAACTTGGGATGATGTCTGACCTTGTGAAAGGACAGGTTGCCTCCGGCTGCATGAGCCAGATCACTAAGTTTGGAATCCGTTTCTGCAAAAAAAAAGTCGTCAACTTTGGACGAAGATGCAGTAATACAAACCCGCGTTTTGCGTTAACCACTGTTTTGATGATATTCTAGGACTAACTTCCTTGAAAAATAATAATTGTGCACCGTATTATATGTTATTTAGTAGAACAAAAACTGAATTATGATAGGCAAATTTTCAGTGCTATAATGTCCGCCTCCATAGCTCAGTGGTCAGCGCAGCAGAATGCTGTGCAAAGGGACCCGGGTTCGATTCCCAGCAGGGTCGGAGATTTTCTCCGCTCAGGGACTGGGTGTTGTGTTGTCCTCATCCTCATATCATCCCCATCGACACGCAAGTCGCCGAAGTGGCGTGAGCTAAAAAGAGTTACACCAAGCGACCGGTCTACCTGACGGGAGACCCTAGCCACACGACATTTCCTTTCATTAATGTCATAATACTATATTTACGTACAAACGACGGCAAGGTAATAAACCTTACTTTACTAGCAGCCGAAACGAATGTACCAGATGGAGAAATAAGACATTCCGCCTCGGAGTTGATTCTTCCCGGCCTTATGTCAGAACATCGTTTTTGTAATACGTCGCTAATGACACATTTGCGTTTTGGTATGATTTCAATTAAACATTAACACTGCTTCGCTTCACGACAACCGACAAACAACTGCGTGTAGAGCAGCTGAAAACACTCATTCTAATTTGAAACTATTATAAGCCAAGGTATGGTCCATTGTTGCATACGTAATGCTTTTAACGAGCCACCTCGCAGCTCGTATTTCACGATAATTAACACGCCATTTATTTCATTTGTTCTGAAATTTTAACTTGTAGTTGGCACGACGGCAACGCAGAAAACGAGTAGGGGAAAAAAACCACATGGTTGGAAGAGACGTTAACTGTTTAGAGTTGCATTTTCGCACTTTCAAGCTGAAGCAGCTGTATAACTCAAAAAAGAGGAGATCTCTTCCATTGTCCTAAAAAAACGTCCAGATAATTTTTAGGGTCCAAAAAAAGAGGGGGCGTCCGGGAAAACGAGGACGTCTGGTAACTCTAAGTGGACGTCAAATGGCAGATGGTGACGTTTATTTATGTCACTGTATCTTAGAACGTACGTATTACTGGTTTCTATAGTCCTTAGTACTTCTTTCTTTTTGTGCTTACGTTTTTTCATCGATAACGGTTTCTGCTGGCAGTTTTCTTCTTTAATCTCACATTTTAGATTAATTGCAGATGTCATTGCTAGTACCGGTCTCTTTCTTCTCCGCTCTTTTACTTCTCTGATGTTTACGTAGTGTAGACTGTGTAACTGTACTACCCTCGGTAGACATATATATTTTTGATAGCCTTGTGTGTTATTCTGAGCGGCGCTTTGATGTTGTCTAGCGCCGCGTAAGATTTTTTCTTCACACCAGTTCAGCTTTCGCGCATCACGGAATTCAGCGCGTTCGTTCTTGCGTAGTCTCTTGTTATTTTAGACAGCGTTCAGTTTGTTCGATGCCGCAAGACACGTACACACTACTCTTGTAACCATCGTATTAGTATTGTTTATCACAGTTCTTAAGTGGTCATGCTACACCTGTATTTAGAATGTGTCGTTACTGATGTATAACGTTAATTTAAAAGATTACCAACTCTGTAGATTAGGACATTTTTTTGCTAGTGACACGCAGTCTTCAATGACAAAATCACAATATTTAATTTCTCGCTTGGAGTCAGGTGCGCTTCGGAGTCAGTATCCGTTTTTCTAAGATTACATTGACGTAGTTGATTCAGTTGATAACGTAGCAGTAACTGAACGACACGACTATTATTTTTACCGCAAAAGAATTAAATAGGATACTAACGGAAAAATAGAATGTTAATACTGTTTTGCAGAAAATTGATACGCCGACACCATAACTGCATAGAAATACGTGTTTATTCATACAACAACACATAAACAGCAATCAGCAATTATCAAAGTGCTATCCATTAAGAACAAAAAGCGCTGTTCCTGGTGAAACGTGGTTGTGATGCCTCGTGTAAGGAGGAGAAATGCGTACCATCACGTTTCCGACTTTGATAAAGGTCGGATTGTAGCCTATCGCGATTGCGGTTTATCGTATCGCGACATTGCTGTTCGCGTTGGTCGAGATCCAATGACTGTTAGCAGAATATGGAACCGGTGGGTTCAGGAGGGTAATACGGAACGCCGTGCTGTATCCCAACGGCCTCGTATCACTAGCAGTCGAGATGACAGGCATCTTATCAGTATGGCTTTAACGGATCGTGCAGCCACGTCTCGATCCCTGAGTCAGCCGATGGGGACGTTTGCAAGACAACAACAATCTGCACGAACAGTTCGACGACGTTTGCAGCAGCATCGACTGTCAGCTCGGAGATCGTGCCTGCGGTTACCCTTGACGCTGCATCACAGACACGAGCGCCTGCGATGGTGTACTCAACGACGAACCTGGGTGTACGAATGGCAAAACGTCATTTTTTCGGACGAATCCACGTTCTGTTTACAGCATCATGAGGATCGCATCCGTGCTTGGCGACATCGCGGTGAACGCACATTGGAAGCGTGTATTCGTCTTCGGTATACTGGCGTATCACCCGTCGTGATGGTACGGGGTGCCATTGGTTACACGTCTCGGTCACCTCTTGTTCGCATTGACGGCACTTTGAACAGTGGACGTTACATTTCAGATGTGTTACGACCCGTGGCTCTACCCTTCATTCGATCCCTGCGAAACACTACATTCCAGCACGATAATGCACGACCGCATGTTGCAGGTCCTGTACGGGCCTTTCTGGGTACAGAAAATTTTCGACTGCTGCCCTGCCCTGCCCAGCACATTCTCCAAATCTCTCACCAATTGAAAACGTCTGGTCAATGGTGGCCGAGCAATTGGCTCGTCACAATAGGACAGTTATTACTCTTGATGAACTGTGGTATCGTGTTGAAGCTGCATGGGCAGCTGTACCTGTACACGCCATCCAAGCTCTGTTTGACTCAAAGTCCAGTCGTATCAAGGCCGTTATTACGGCCAGAGGTGGTTGTTCTGGGTACTGATTTCTCAGGATCTATGCACCCAAATTTCGTGAAAATGTAATCACATGTCAGTTCTAGTATAATATATTTGTCCAATGAATACCAGTTTATCATCCACGTTTCTTCTTGGTGTAGTAATTTGAATGGCCAGTAATGTAATTTTTTTTTTTTTTTTTTTTTTTTTTTTTTTTTTTTTTTTTTTGCAAGATTGCGTAGAAAGGCATCGACTCCTGTGAATGCTATCGTCTGTGGCCTTTGTGCATGATTGTTTGGACGCTGGTTCCCATCTGCAGTTTATTTTTCTCCTGTATACCGAAACACACTGGAGGTTCTAGAGGGTTCCAGGAGAAAAATAAAATGCAGATCGAGGGGCAACAGAGCATCACATTGATAGGAGACAAGACCTGTCTACGCAGCAGCTAGCTCCATCTTCTCCACTGGCGATCGTGGCACTCAGTCAAATCGGAAGACTTGCACCAGGCGAGCGGTCTACCCGACCGGAGGCCCTCGTCACACGACATTTCATTTCATTTCATCTCGATCACTGAATAATACACAACATTGCGACACGTTACGCCTATGGTCCGTCGGTGTACAAAGTCACGTTTTCTGCCGACGGGCTAACCTAGCGGCAGGCGCCAGCGCCTGTAACTTCGAAGCTCTGTAGCGCCGTTGGATGAAGTTTCCAGAAATATGTGCCTATTCTCGATTTGTTCCTCAAGGCACCCTCTACAACCCCATGAAGTTTGTTGCAACAGTTGTGGCACACCCTGTATACACAGCTAGACAAAAGTCAAGCACTCGGAGGCGGAGGAGAAAATAGAATGAAACTTCAAGGACTGAGAGGGCATGTCATGTTATTTCAGTGATTACAAAACAGAGTCATATTCATAATAAACTGGGCAGTGTGAGTCGAGATATCAGTATGACGTTGGACCCTGAGAGTTGGTTGGGAAGGGTGTTGTAATGACATTGTCACCCCTCCTGAAGGAAGATGGTTAACAGTTGTAACATGTGCTTGATGTCCTGGATGCTGTGTAACGTGTAGTTATTTTGTGTAAAGTGATAGTGGGTAAAGCTATTTTGTGATCGCGCGCAAATGGATAACGTATCTTAATGTCTTCTCAAGCCCAGGGTGGTAAACATACATTTACATAGCTATTAATTTTGGTCCTGTCATACCGCTAAAGGTAAGTGCAGATCATCTCAAATTAATTAGAAATTCTGCGATGACATAACAAGACTGCATAAATTGATATAAATGAGAGTTTGGGATTTTTTTCTAAAATGACAACACAACTTCTCCCTTTTTCATTCTACATTTAATTTATCACTGCTTTCAGGGTTCAGTTGATACATAACAAGCAAGTTCAATTACTTTCAATAAAATAAGTAACATTTAGACATTGAATATGTGTATATTAAATCTTTATCCCTATATATGAGAATGTTATAAATAGCAAACAAATCTTCATCAGGGAAATTTACATCTACCCTGTCAATACTGTTCAATGGACTAAGTTGGTGGAGAATGAAATTTTATCTTTTAAACTAATCCAACTCTCATGTACTCAATGGAGGGTATGTTAGTATTCAACTCTTGAAATTCTCTATTCAAAGCGTGCGCAGGTTGGAGTGAGCAAACTCTCGACTCAACATTTAATGTCACCTAATGCGCGTTGGTACATTACCAATCAGGAACTGTGGCAGCGTTGTCTCCATGCTGCATCTGAAACGCTAATTCCCTACTCTGGCCTTGACTGAGTCACTCTGTCTCAACTTTCCTGCATTCCATAGAACGTTAAATTTTCCCTAGTCAAAATAACGGCTATTTCACGGTCGCTAAGGGATGGAGCGATGTGCACAATGCTCTGCCCACAAAAATTCCCGCAGGAATATGAACTACCGCGTTACATCCGACACCACGATTCGTGAAGCGTACCACCCTCACTTCGCAGGCGTAAAGGTCTCAACGTCTTCGCTATTTTTCCACACATAGGTGTGGCCCTCTGCGATATGAGAGAGCTCTGTTAACCTAGTTCTCAAAATTGTTTTTATATGACGTGACTCTCCCCATCGTGTCTCTTCTACGACACAGTATGGCTTCAGGCAACCGCTTCCTCGTTACAGGTGATATTTTTACTTTTCTTGCCGGGTCGCCGCTAGCCTTGTTAATGCTGTCTAGCCACTTAACCACAGTCCTGTGTTTATTTAAAAGTTATTACATTTTTCACACCTTATTTCTTTCTGCGCTGCAGCTGGGCCTTCTTTTGTTAATGTTAATTGGGGTTTCCCAATGCCATTAGCCATGTGCACAGTCCGCCTCCAAACTGCATTCACTTTATCTCATTTATGTATGCCCCTATCGTTATAAGGGTACATCTTGTTTTGTTATTCGGCACATGAGATTATTACAATTGTTTCCTGTTAACAATATAGAGTTATTTTCTGGGGATTTTATTCTGTATCGTAATTACGAAGCTCATGTAAGGTCCGAAAAATGTGGACGCCTCACAATTGGCACTGGGACAGGGTTGATGTCCAAGCTCGTCTCACAAGTGCTGTACTGGCAACAGATCACAGTATCTTGCTGGCAGTGGGAGTACGTCAACATCATGGATACGTGGACGAGCATTGGCCTGAATAAAAATGACATTACAATACTATGAATGAAAAATAAGACCATTGTGCCTTCTGCATTCCCTCATTCACTACCAGCCGTGACATTTAGTCATACCCTATTGGATCCCCTTACCATAATGACAGGAGTAACACGACTCTGCCTCTCCCAAAGATTGGAAAAATGGGACCTCTCCCGAGGTTACGGCCATACCCACCGATGATGTTTACCCAGAAGTGCGATTAATCGCTGAAAGCAGTGCAGCATCATTCAGCAACAACCCATTCTTCAACAACCCATTCTTCCTGGTCACGTCACCACTGTAGATGAAACCGTTTGTGTTGCGGTGTTACCGACAGTCTAGGCATGAGACGGCAATTCCCTAGAACGTCTGCTGCTAGTCTCTGACTAATGGTGCACCATGACACAGGATACTCCAGGTAATCCGCTAGTTGTTGTCCGATGGGAGGTGCACATGTGAATGGGGACGATGCGCTTGGTGCACATTACAGTGGTCCCACCTTGTGGTGGTCAGAGATGGTCGACCAGAATCTTGATGACCAGTACACCTGCCTTCCTCAGGATCCCATGTAGTCCAACGCCGTCACGTCCGAATGTTCCAGAGATCTGGATCCTGCGCTATTCGTCCACCCGGCCAAGTGGAGACCCACAGTGGGACCCTTTTCAGTCTCAGCCATGTGCTGATAAAGCTGTCTCATACGAGTACGCTCCGTCTTTTAAGGCACCCCTTATTTGCAGATAAGAGCTCATCTTACTTTTTTTCCAGTGGGATGAGGTGCCGATGAAGTAATCATTCATGGCGTCACCAAAGAGATACTTAGAGACGGTACATTTATTGTGGCGGGAATGAAGTAACTGTTATTAATAAATATTTTCTAACAGCAGTTGCCTTTTGCCACTCAACCATTAGGAGGAGTCTATGCGTCATAAATACGAGGATTGGAACTTTAATAGTGGCAACTATTTATTTATGGCTCGTACAAAATAGATACGCGTTTCGAAATTTAACTCACCTTCAAAATAGACACCAGCATTGTGTATAACCCGTTGCCATCGATCTGGAAGTCGTAGGATACTCTTATTAGCAGTGCCAGGTGTGTTGACAGTTCGAGCGGCGCGGTCTATTGCCCGACGAATTTGTAGCAGTTCTGAAGCGAATGCCGTGAAGTGTTTCCTTCAGTTTAGAAATCGAGTTGAACTCTCGAGGGTTTAAGTCAGGGGAGTGCAGTAGGTGGTATAGCACTTAGCAGCCCCATCAGTCAAACAAATCAGTAACAGTTTGCACTGTACGTGCTTGAGCATTGTCCTGCAAAATGATGGTCAGGTCCTGCAGAAAGTGTCATCACTTCTGTCTCTATGCTGTTCATTTTTGGAACACAACCTACGACCAGCTTAGAGACAGAAGTGATGACACTTTCTGCAGGACCTGACCATCATTTTGCAGGACAATGCTCAAGCACGTATAGCGCAAGCTGTTATTGATTTGTTTGACTGATGGGGCTGCGCCGGCCGCGGTGGTCTAGCGGTTCTAGGCGCGCAGTCCGGAACCGCGCGACTGCTACGGTCGCAGGTTCGAATCCTGTCTCGGGCATGGATGTGTGTGATGTCCTTCGGTTAGTTAGGTTTAAGTAGTTCTAAGTTCTAGGGGACTGATGACCACAGATGTTGTCCCATAGTGCTCAGAGCCATTTGATCCATTTTTTGTTACTGATCTGTTCGACTGATGGAGCTCTAAGTGCTGTACCACTTACTGCACTCCCCTGACTTAAGTGCTCGTGAGTTCAGCTCAATTTCTAAACTGAAGGAAACACTTCACGGCATTCGCTTCAGAACTGCTACAAATTCGTCGGGCAACAGACCGCGCCGCTCGAACTGTCAACACACCTGGCACTGCTAATAAGAGTATCCTACGACTTCCACATGGCTGGCAACGAGTTATACACAATGTTGGTGACTACTTTGAAGATCAGTAAAACTTTGAAACACGTATCTATTTTGTATAAGCTGCAAATAAATAGTTGCCACTTTTAAAGTTTCAACCCTCGTACTATCCTTCGGTAGTTTTACAATGCCAGGGAACGTTGATATTAATAAATAAATAACTGTGGGATAATCGAAAATGTACGGTCTTATACCAACTACACCGATTGTACGCTGAAGTTGCAGACTGTGCGCCATAGTCGGCAGTCGTCGATAGGATACCTTTCGATCTAGTCATGCGGTGGACCATGCTCTCATACCGTTGATAGACGTCTTATAATCAGTGTGAGCAGGTTGATTTTACGGTGTTCCGTAAATGAACGCACCATAATGGCATCCCTTGTAAAAATTATTTGCACAAAAAACCTTCTTCACGCTTCATTACGTAAAACATAGACAGCAGTATTACACTGTCAGAATCCGACGGCGCTAGTACGGTTCTGCAAGGGGACATTAAACTACGAGAACATCTCCACATAACAAGTAGGTAGAAGTAATACGCAGCGGCTCACTAAGTCAATTCAAGGGCGGACTGACTTAATGATCGCAAAACTCGGGGGCGAAAGCGTGACCAGTTACAGCGTACGCGGCTTATACCACAATCTACGGACTGACCGGCTAAACTGAGACCTTTCTGGAGGTTTAGTACGAGTGGGGAGGTTCTTGCAGTCTTCGCGACCTGTACAGTGCTCAGTAAACATCTGACGCTGTTCACGCCTCTTATATATACAGGCCTGGTAACAACACTAAACACGAACAATGCTAATGAACTGTAGTCGCTGTTGTACCTCCCATTGACAGCTGCAACTCTTTCACATACCTGTCTTTGAAGTGTATATGACACCTGACGGCGTCTTCTAAGTGGTTCGGGCGGTGTCTCACTACCTCAAATGTCCCACTTTTATAAGAGTCTATTACATGATGATGTAAGGGGTGATTTCGGTCAGTTTTATCATTTGTACTATACTGTAATATAAGTTTAAGGGGCACGTTACTGTTTGTTTCTGGCTTCGTCACTGGGCCTGGTTTGGCGCTCGCCAGCGTGCAGCGATGGTAGAGTGTAAGTATGCGTGAGAGAGTCGCTTCGTGTCCGACACCCAGACCTCCAGGTCTGAGACACTCAGATCGGTTCAAAACGTTGTATGTCGATAGAGTATCAACCAAACCTCCGGTCTGGTTTGTACTATCTACCGTCGTCCAGAAGAACGGGCGTAAGCGGTAAGTAGATTTAACACCAGTGCTACGGAGCACAGGAAAAACGTAACTGTGAGTAACTCATGCTGCTTCCGCCGGGAAGTTGGTAGAGAATTTGATCATCGTACCGAGAGTCCCGGTTTCACACCGCAATGACGACATTTTTTTTTACTGTATTAAGAGTGCAAGTGTTGTATGGGACAACGAGTTTATGACATGTAAAAAGGCTCTTTGGAATTTACAGTAATGTTCTGTCGGCAGTCTGCCTTCGCTTCGTTCCTTTGAAAGTAGTAAAACTACGGAGAACACTTGTAGTTTCACAAAATATAGAATCAGAGCAGAAAATTAAAGAAACAACTGCATCGCACGTGCGGAGATAATAGTAATAATAATAATTAATAAAATAATAAGGTCAATAATAAGTACATAATGCTCAAATAACGAAGAGAAAGCAGATTCCAAAAAGATCATTGCTACAAACACCGAAAAGTCACTTCACATGTCAGGAAAATGTTGTCCTATATAACAGTTTCAGACGTATAAACAGTATTAAAAAAATATTGTCAGTGGGGTCTGAACGCTCTATCTCATCACCCTTGCGACAACTACAATTCAATTACTTACAAATACGCTTTTCCTTTGCTCCGTACTTCTGGTGATACTTTCAGTTACCGTTTACACATCTTCTACTGGACGACAGCACACAGCACGAACTAAATCGGAGTTTTGGTTGATACTCTATCGACGTACAACGTTTGGTACCGATCTGAGTGTCTGACATCTGCAGGTTTCTGTCTGAGAAGTTTTTCGAGCTAGGTAGCAGGCCACACTGTAAGGGGTCACCACCATGCTGGAGCAAATGTAATTTCGATGTATTGCTCACGTGATGCCTGCGACAGAAAATATCTTCGCTGCAATAGCGTCGCAGGTCAGAGCAGTCTCGGCAGTTGCTGCAGTCGCTCGCTGCTACAGTGAAGTTGTAGTCTGTCGCTGATACAGCGCAGTTCATAGCTATGTGTTGTAAGGTAAATTGTATTAATTTTATTGGCATGCGCGTAGTTAAGTCACTTGCCTGAGATGTTAATTTGAATTTGTTTCAATCTTTTTGTGACTCGTCAGCACCAGTTGACCCAGATTTGTAATATTCAATTTTTCATATAATGGATTGCAGATCTTTATCAATAATGTAAAGGATTTTCAGAATATAATTTTTACCAGTCTACAAAAAAGGAATAATTTTGCCTTAAGTCATTACCAATCCCGATCCAGTCATTTATTTAAATTTAAATATTTCATAATTTTTCGCAGATCATAGTCACGTGTTCTTTAGTAATAAGACGGCCAGCTGTGAAGCTGTGTCAATAAGCAAAGTCAGTTTTTCTAATAATTCAGATCTCAGACAAATGTTGTCCAGTTTTAGTAGACGGGGCAGCACTGCAGGCGAGGGAAAAACGACCGCCTATATGCCTCCGTATAAGCCCTAATTTCTCGTATCTTATCTTTGTGATCCTTACGCGCAATGTGTGTTGGTGGCAGTATAATCGTTCGGCAGTCAGATTCAGTTGCCACCTCTCTAAATTTTCTCAATAGTATTCTTCGAAAAGAACGTCGCCTTCCCGCCAACGACTCCCGTTTGAGTCCTCGAAGCACTTCCGCAACACGTGCGCGCTGTTCGAACTTACCACTAACAAATCTAGCAGCCCGCCTGTGAATTGTTTCAAACCCTTCTTCAATTCGCCCTGGTCGCATGCCAAACTCTCGAGCAGTATTCAAGAATAGGTCGCACCAGCGTCCTATATGCGGTCTCCTCTACACAAGAAGCACACTTCTCTAAAATTCTCCCAATAACCGAAGTCGACAATTCGCCTTCCCGATAACAGTTCCCGCATGCTCGTTCCACCTCAAACCGCTCTACAACCTAACGCCCAGATATTTAAACGCCTTGACTGTGTCAAGCAGAACACTACTAATGCTGTATCCGAACATTACTGGTTTGCTTTTCCTACTCATCCGCATTAACTTAAATTTACCACATTTAGAGCCAACTTTCATTCATTCCAACTAGAAATTTTGTCTAAGTCTCTTGCTTCTCCCTGCAGTCACCCGACTTCGACACCTTACCGTAAACCACAACATTGCTGCCCACCCAGTCCGACGAATCATTTATGTATGTACAGAACAACAGCGGTCCTATCACACATCCCTGGGGCCCTCCTGACGATATGCTTGTCTCTGATGAACACTCGCCATCGAGTACAACATACTGGGTTCTATTACTTAAGAAGTCTTCGAGCTACCCACACATCTGTGAACTTCGGTAACAACCTGCAATGGGGAACGGTGTCAAATGCTTTCCGGAAATGTAGGATTTGAAATCTATCTGTTGTCGTTCGTCCATAGTTCGCAGTATGTCGTGTGAGAAAAGGGCAAGCTGAATTTCGAAAGATCAATGCTTTCTAAAATCATGCTGATTTGTGGACATAAGCTTCTCAGTTTTAAGAAAGTTTATTATATTCGAGATGAGAACATGTTCAAGGATTTTGCAGCAAACCGATTTTAGGGATATTGGCTTGTAATTTTGTGGGTCTGCTTTTTCTTGTATGCAGGAGCCCCTCCGTTTTTTTCCAGTCGCTTAGGTCTCTGTGCTGGGCGAGAGATTCACGATAAATGCAAGCCAGGTAAGGGGCCAATGCCGTAGAGTACTCTGTAAATTAAACTGGGGTTCCATCCCGACCTGGTGATTTATTTTCTTTCAAATCTTTCAGTTCTTCCACTACGCCAGGGATGCTTAATACTACGCCGGCCACACGGAAGTCTGCCCGATGGTCAAATGATGGTATGTCTACGATTCTCCTGTGTGAACGATTTCTTGAACGTGAAATACAAACTTCCGCTTTCGTTTTGTTATCTTAAGCTGCCACACTAGACTGATCAACAAGGGACTGAGTGGAAACCTTAGACCCGCTTAGCGATTTTACATAGGACTTACTTATTACGTGAAGTGTACAGAGTGTGGAAAACAGAACTGGCTAGGGGAAAATTTCAGGCACCTTAGAATAGGCAACCCTCTGCACTTCAGCTGGCCCAGATGAGGAAGATGTGAGTCAGGTTACCTATATTAAGGCGCTTGAAATATTCTCAGGGCCACTTTTAATTTTGCCCACTTTATGTGGTGGAAGAAGTTATATGTTCTTTGAATCACTTCCGAAAGCGGGAACTCTGAAATTTCATGAGTAAAGTTTCCGTGATGCACATCGTAAGGTCTCTCAGTGCAGTTCGTTGAGAATATCCCTAACGCTCAGATTCACCGCAAGCTGGAGCGGCTGCTCGTCTCTGTTGGCTCATTCAAGTGCTCTGTTGTCACACTGGAAGCAGCGGCGTGAGGCAGTTTTTGTCTTCCAGCTCATAGTGCAAGCATCATAAACAGAGAAAGACTTATAGGGGAGGTGGGAGAATGCAACTTTTTGGATGACCCCAAGATGGCCGCCGAGTAAGTGACGCCAGAAACCATTTCCAGAAAGATAAGTGATTTAGACAGTAATATAATTTAGTTTAACGCCGACAACAAATTAAATACGTGCATTAGTGTATCGTTTAGTCTTGCCATTAAAGGTTTCACTTTTCTTTGCGTATTTTTTCAGAAAACACAAAAAGATCGTAACTTCGCGAAGTCGCGCTTAGGCTTAAATTTTGTAAACGTGTTTGTTTCTTGTTTCACGGTAATTTAACTAGTTTCTCGGTAACAAATAAGTAAACAACCGCAAATAGCGTATAACTTCATTGTTTTAATACAGATTTCAGAAAAACAGCGTAACTTTATATCAGAAACTTGCCTATATACATTTGTTTATAGGCCTAATTCTCGTAACGTTTTTGGAGAATCAAAGTTAAAGTATCTCGTTTAATTGTCCTTTTTTTCATTCCATCGAGTGAAATATATAATAAATAGCGTATACCTTCATTGTTTTAATACAGATCTCAGAAAAACAGCGGAATTTTAAATCAGAAACTTGCTTATATACATTTGTGAATAGGCTTAATTCTTGTAACGTCTTTTTTGATTTTCGGTAATTTAATTGATTTATTCTAGCTAAAGTATTATTTTTGCCATGAGTGAGAAGTGCCTGACTTGCCGTAGAATTGTTAGTTCCGGGGTTTGGTGTGATGGATGTAGTAGTTTTTTTCACTGGGGGGACTGCAGTGGCGTGGGTGTTGGGAAAGTGGATCAGGCTCATCAGTGGTTATGTAGGATTTGCAGCAGAGATAGGAAGATAGTGGAACAGGAGGGGAAAATTGCTGCCCTTCAGGCTGAGCTAGATCAGGCTAGGGAAGATCTGGACAGGTTAAGGAGGGAGAAGGGCAAAGAGAGGTGGGAAGTGGCAACAGGTAGCAGAAGGAACAGGCCTAGAACTAAGTCTGACAGTTTTGTGGTGAATGTCAAAAATAAGTTTGACCTGTTGCTTCAGTTAGAAACTGATGAGCCTCAAGCAGAGGTAGGTGTAGACAGGACACAACAAACTTTCAATAGGAAATTGAAAAAGAATGTAGGAAAGTTATCGAAAAGGAAGAAAGTTTTGTTGTTAGGCAGTTCTCATGCCAGAGGTGTAGGCCAACTTCTGCAGGAGGAATTAGGACCAGAATACCAGGTCACAAATTTTTTCAAACCAAGTGCTAGTCTGGATCAGGTGACAGAGGATTTAGGTTCACTCTGTAAAGGATTTACCAGGGAAGACACCGTGGTTATTGTGGGAGGGCCAGGGAACAGCATTGACAGAGATCCTGGGTACAGTATAGAGTGTGACCTGGTAAAGATTGCGTCGGCATCGAGACACACCAATGTTGAATTTGTATCTGTCCTGAGACGTCATGACCGGCCTCATTTGGACTCTTCTGTTGGGAGAGTTAATTTGGAGTTGGAACGGCTGCTTGGGTCGGGTGCGGGGGCTCATATTGGTGTGGTTCCTGTTGATTATCTCAGTAGGTGGGACTATACCAGGCACGGCCTACATCTCAACAGGAAAGGGAAGGGGAAACTGGCTGGGGTAATAGCAGGAAATTTAAGGGGGGGAGGCACTGCCATGAATGGTAAAATACCAGTGGTTACAGGTGTTGGAGCAGCACCTTTTTTAGGATAGGTAAGACAGAAAGATGTCAAGTTCTACGAGAGGTCAGGATTGAAACAAATCTTCAGTTTAGGAAAGAAATTAAACAGCACAATTCTAGCACATTGGATCACCAATCACAGCTATCAATTATAAATTTTCACCAATCACCAGAAATTTTATTTCCACCAAGTTGTAGCTCAGTCCTAGGTAATTGCATTGATGAATTAAAGTCACCCAACCCAGTTGACATAATCTGCCTCTCTGAACACCGTGTGACCACTGGTATAGGAACTAGGCCTAAGCACAATGAGAAACTCAGACAGGAGAGTACTGCAAATGTTAGAATAAGGAAAGGTTCTCATAAAGGTATAATTAAAAATAATGTAAGTATATTTCATCAAAATATTGGGAGTTTAAAGAATAAAGTAGATGAGCTTCTGGTTTGTTTAGAAGATTTAGAAGCTGAGAATGAAATAGATATACTATGCCTGTCTGAGCATCACATTGTTACTGATATGGATAAGGTAAATGTAAGTGGATATAAGCTCTCTGCACATGTAATGAGAGAAAATATGGAGAAAGGAGGAGTTGCCATATATGTCAAAAGTTATCATTGTGCAAAAAGTATAGAAACAAAAAAGTTTTGTGTAGAGAAACATATAGAAGCATGTGCCTGTGAGCTTAAATTAAATAAAGGCACATTTATAATTGTAACTGTATATAGGTCCCCATCAGGAAATTTTCATCTATTTCTGAAAAATTTGGACTCCTTGTTGTGCTATCTGTCAGACAGGGGGAAGCAAATTATTATTTGTGGGGACTTCAATGTAGATTCTCTGAAAGAGGGTAATAGGAAAAATGACCTTGAAGTATTACTCGGTTCTTTCAATTTGACACCCGTTATTGATTTTCCTACTCGGGTGGTAAAGGATAGCAGCTCACTGATAGATAACTTCTTTATAGACCAAGATAAGTTTAACCAGATAAATGCTCAGCCTGTTGAGAATGGTCTTTCTGATCATGGTGCACAGCTAGTTACAATATATGACATAGCTCCATTCAGCAATACTAAACAGTCCTCCAAAGTGGTACGTTCAGTCAACGATTTAACAATTGCAAATTTCAGGGAAAGCCTACAGCAGTTAGACTGGGATGAGGTGTACCGTGAACCTGATGCCAATTTAAAATATAATTTATTTCATGACATTTTTGTAAATGCATTTGAAAACTGCTTCCCCAAGAAAATAGTTAAATATACTCGTAAGAAACCTTGTAAGAAACCATGGCTTACTAAGGGTATAAAAATATCTTGTAACAGGAAAAGGGAAAGTATCTGACAGCAAGAAAGAGTAGTGACCCAGAAACTATCAAAAATTATAAAAACTACTGTGTTATATTAAGAAAAGTTATTAAAAAATCCAGGAGTATGTGTATCATGTCTGAAATCAGCAACTCTGGTAATAAAATTAAAACAATTTGGAATATTATTAAAAGAGAAACAGGTCAACCAAGAGCAGAGGAAGACAGTATTACCATCAAATTGAATGAAAACTTTACGAACAAAAAGTCAGAAGTTGAAAATATTTTTAATAATCATTTTCTAAATGTTGTGGATATAGTAGGATCCAGGTGTTCATTAGAAGATGCTAGGCTGTTAATGGAAGAGGCCATACCTATGCAATTTGATACAATTGAAATCTCACCCACTTCTCCCTTTGAAATTAGGAAAATAATAAACTTGCTTAAAAGCAAAAACTCACATGGAATTGATGGCATTTCCAGCAAAATACTAAAAGCTTGTTCTCAACAGATAAGTAAGATTCTCAGCCACCTGTGTAATAGCTCTCTGGAACAGGGCATTTTCCCTGATAGACTGAAATATGCTATTGTTATACCTTTGCATAAAAAGGGGGATAGATCTGATGTCAACAATTACCGTCCAATCTCCCTTCTAACAGCTTTATCCAAAATTTTTGAGAAAGTAATGTATTCAAGAGTAGCTTCACATATCTGTAAAAATGAAGTACTAACAAAATGTCAGTTTGGTTTTCAGAAAGGTTTTTCAACAGAAAATGCCATATATGCTTTCACCAGTAAAATTTTGAATGATCTGAATAACCGAACACCACCCATTGGGATTTTTTGTGATCTCTCAAAGGCTTTTGATTGTGTAAATCATGAAATTCTGCTAGACAAGCTCAAGTATTGTGGCATGAGTGGGACAGTGCACAAATGGTTTAATTCGTACCTAACTGGAAGAGTGCAGAAAGTTGAAATAAGTAGTTCTCGTAACATGCAAAGATCAGCACATTCCTCAAACTGGGGAACTATCAAGAATGGGGTTCCACAAGGGTCAGTCTTGGGTCCTTTGTTGTTCTTATTATATATTAATGACTTGCCATTCTATATTCATGAAGAGGCAAAGTTAGTTCTCTTTGCTGATGATACAAGTATAGTAATCACACCTGACAAACAAGAATTAACTGATGAAATTGTCAATACTGTCTTTCAGAAAATTACTAAGTGGTTCCTTGTAAACGGACTCTCACTGAATTTTGATAAGACACAGTACATACAGTTCCGTACAGTGAATGGTATGACGCCATTAATAAATATAGACCTTAATCAGAAGCATATAGCTAAGGTAGAATATTCCAAATTTTTAGGTGTGTCCATTGATGAGAGATTAAATTGGAAGAAACACATTGATGATCTGCTGAAACGTTTGAGTTCAGCTACTTATGCAATAAGGGTCATTGCAAATTTTGGTGATAAACATCTTAGTAAATTAGCTTACTACGCCTATTTTCACTCATTGCTTTCATATGGCATCATATTTTGGGGTAATTCATCACTGAGGAATAAAGTATTTATTGCACAAAAGCGTGTAATCAGAATAATAGCTGGAGTCCACCCAAGATCATCCTGCAGACATTTATTTAAGGATCTAGGGATATTCACAGTAGCTTCTCAGTATATATACTCTCTTATGAAATTTGTTATTAACAACCAAACCCAATTCAAAAGTAATAGCAGTGTGCATAACTACAATACTAGGAGAAAGGATGATCTTCACTATTCAAGATTAAATCTAACTTTGGCACAGAAAGGGGTGAATTATACTGGCACTAAAGTCTTTGGTCACTTACCAAATAGTATCAAAAGTCTGACAGATAACCAACAAGTATTTAAGAAGAAATTAAAAGAATTTCTGAATGACAACTCCTTCTACTCCATAGAGGAATTTTTAGATATAAATTAAGAAAAAAAAGAAAAAAATATTAAAAAAATAAAAATAAAAAATAAAGAAAAACAAAAAAACACAAAAAAATAAAGTTGTTATATTAACTTAAGTATGTTGTTAAATTAACCTAATTATGTCATGTATTGGAAAATTCGACTCGTTCCACATCATTACGAAATATCGTATTCATGATCCATGGAACTAGTATTAATCTAATCTAATCTAATCAGCAAGCAAACCTGTGACGAATCGTGCAGCCCTTCTTTGAATCTTTTCTGTCTGCGGTGATCCAACTTCGAAAGGATCCCAGATCGACAAACAGCACTCACGAAGTGCAAAATTCAAAGTCAAATGGTTCTAAGCACTATGGGACTTAACATCTGAGGTCATCAGTCCCCTAGACTTAGAACTACTAAAACCTAACTAACCTACGGACATCACACACATCCATGTCCGAGGCAGGATTCGAACCGGCGACTGTAGCAGCAGCGCGGTTCCGGACTGAAGCGCCTAGCCGGCCGGAGTGGCCAAGCGGTTCTAGGCGCTACAGTCGCAGGTTCGAATCCTGCCTCGGGCATGGATGTGTGTGATGTCCTTAGGTTAGTTAGGTTTAAGTAGTTCTAAGTTTTAGGGGACTTATGACTTCAGCAGTTGAGTCCCATAGTGCTCAGAGCCATTTGAACCATTTTGAAGCGCATAGGAGCCGGCTCACGAAGTGCTCAAACTAGGCTTTTGTAAGAGATCTCTTACGTGCATGAGTTACTCTTCCCATTGAGGACGACAAGAGATTTCAAATTGATCCGTATTTCTACATTTTCAGAAGACTTTTGACACTGTACCTCACAAGCTGCTTGTAATCATATTGCGTGCTTATGGAATATCGTCTCAGTTATGCGACTGGATTCGTTTTTTCCTGTCAGAGAGGTCACAGTACTTAGTAATTCATAGAATGTCATCGACTAAAATAGAAGTGATTTCTCGCGTTCCCCAAAGCAGTGTTACAGGTCCCCTGTTGTTTCTTATCTGCGTAAACGATTTAGGAGACAATCTGAGCAGCCGTCTTAGGTTGTTTGCAGATGATGCTGCCGTTTACCATCTAGTAAAGTCACCATAAGCTCAAAACCAATTGCAATACGATTTGGATGAGACATCTGTATGGTGCGAAAGTTGACAATTGACTCTAAATAATGAGAGTGCTAAAAGGAATATGTTAAATTTCGGTTCCACGATAAATCAATCAAATCTTAAGACCCTAAATTCAACTAAATACTGAGGAATTACAATTACGAACAACTTAAATTGGAAAGAATACATAGAAAATGTTGTGGGGAAAGCGAAAGAAAGACTGCGATTTATTGGCAGAACATTTAGAAGATGCAACAGATCTAGTAAAGAGACTACCTAGATTGCTTTAGTCCGTTCTCTTTTGGAGTACTGGTACGATGTGGGATGCTTAACGGATAGGATTAACGGAGTACGTAGCGAAAGTTCAGGGAAGAGCAGCTCGTTATGTACACTACTGGCCATTAAAATTGCTGCACCACGAAGATGACGTGCTACAGACGCGAACTTTAACCGGCAGGAAGAAGATGCTGTGATATGCAAATGATTAGCTTTTCAGAGAAACCTTGGTTGGCGACGGTGGCGACACCTACAACGTGCTGACATGAGGAAAGTTTCCGACCGATTTCTCATACACAAACAGCAGTTGACCGGCCTTGCCTGGTGAAACGTTGTTGTGATGCCGCGTGTGACGAGGAGAAATGCGTACCATCACGTTTTCGACTTTGATAAAGGTCGGATTGTACCCCAGCGCGATTGCGGTTTATCGTATCGCGACATTGCTGCCCGCGTTGGTCGAGATCCAATGACTGTTAGCAGAATATGGAATCGGTGGGTTCAGGAGGGTAATACGGAACGCCCTGCTGGATCCCAACGGCCTCGTACCACTAGCAGTCGAGATGACAGGCATCTTATTCGCATGGCTGTAAATGATCGTGCAGCCACGTCTCGATTCCAGAGTCAACAAATGGGGACGTTTGCAAGACAACAACCATCTGCACGAACAGTTCGACGACGTTTGCAGCAGCATAGACTATCAGCTCGGAGACCGTGGCTGCGGTTACCCCTGACGCTGCATCACAGACAGGAGCACCTGCGATGGTGTACTCAACGACGAACCTGGGTTCACGAATGGCAAAACGTCATTTTTTCGGATGAATCCAAGTTCTGTTTACAGCATCATGGTGGTCGCATCCGTGTTTGGTGACATCGCGGTGAACACACATTGGATGCATGTATTCGTCATCGCCATACTGGCGTATCACCCGGCGTGATGGTATGGGGTGCCATTGGTTACACGTCTTGGTCACCTCTTGTTCGCATTGACGTCACTTTCAACAGTGGACGTTACATTTCAGATGTGTTACGATCCCTGCGAAACCCTACATTTCAGCAGGATAATGCACGACCGCATGTTGCAGGTCCTGTACAGGCCTTTCTGGATACAGAAAATGTTCGACTGCTGCACTGGTCAGCACATTCTCCAGATCTTTCACCAATTGAAAACGTCTAGTCAATGGTGGCCGAGCAACTGGTTCGTCACAATACTCCAGTCACTACTCTTGATGAACTGTGGTATCGTGTTGAAGCTGCATGGGCAGCTGTACCTGTACACGCCATCCAAGCTCTGTTTGACTCAATGTCCAGTCGTATCAAGGCCGTTATTACGGCCAGAGGTGGTTGTTCTGGGTACTGATTTCTCAGGATCTATGCACCCAAATTGCGTGAAAATGTAATCACAAGTCAGTTCTAGTATAATATATTTGTCCAATGAATACCTGTTTATCATCCGCATTTCTTCTTGATATAGCAATTTTAATGGTCAGTAGTGTATTATCATGAAATAGGGATGCGAGTGTTACGGACATAATACAGGATTTGGAGTAGACATAATTAAAACAAAGGAGTTTCTCATTGCGGACGGTTCTTGTCACGAAATTTCGATCACCATCTTTCACTTCCGAACGCGAAAATATTTCGTTGATGCCAACCTACAAACGGAGAAACTATCATTCTAATAAAGTAATGGAAATCAGAGCTCAAACGGAAAGATATAGGTGTTCGTCTTTTCCGAGCGCTTTTCGACAGTGGAAAAACAGAGAATTGTTGTTAAGGTGGTTCTATGGTCCTCTGCCAAGCTCTAAAGTGTGTTTTGCGGAGTATCCATGCAACTGCAGATGTAGAAGACGAACTCAATAAGTCTAAACCCACCATCTCACTTCTCTCAGGTTCGATTTATACGCTCGTTACACTTTAAATAACTCCAAACAGATTCTCCCAGATACAGCGGAAAGCGATTTTGAAAAGGATGTAAACAAAATTCTATTAATTTTTCCAGATTGTATTTTTACTACCTTAAATAGCGTAAAAGTCATTTAAGAAAATTAAGTAAATGCAATCAAGTTTTCAGAATAACTCAAGTAACATGACGTCCTTTCAAGCGTAGACAGTCTGCCAGATGAGCGTTGAAGTTATTCGTCACATTCCACAGCACCGCTGATGGGGTTTGAACTACCCCGTGTAGCATCCGTTCTTTCAGTGCTCCAGCTGCTCGTGGTAGGTTATTCTGACACTCTTTACTATTCAGGTAGCCCAACAATAAAATGTCGCACATCCTGAAGTCCGGTGAATGGGCAGGCCATGCAATATCGCCATTTCGGGAGATAACATGATTTGGAAATAAATCATGGAAAATATTCATGCTTATTCTCGCCGTGTGGGAGTTAGCTTCGTCTTATTGAAAAAAAGGATCTCCTAGTTCAGCTCGTACTGAAGGAGTTGTGGAGTAGAAGACTTTTCCAACAAGTTTGCAAAAAAATTGGAAATTTGTGGTTAGGTCTTATGGGACCAAACTGCTGAGATCATCGGTCTCTAAGCCTGCACACTACTTAGTATAACTTTAACTAACTTTCGCTACGGACAACACACACACCCATGCCTGAGGGAGGACTCGAACATTCGACGTGGGGAGCCGCACGGACGTGACAAGACGCCAGAGACCGCGCGGCTACCCCGTGCGGTAAGAAGTTTGTGTGTCTCTATCACGGCATAGTCTAGACCGTTTTTGATCAAGTAGGGATGTATGATCCTTGATGAAAACATAGCGCACCACTTAGCTTTTTGTGGAATGGATACGTTGCAGATACTGTTGTCTACGATTCATATCACTGCAAAACGAGAACTTCTACTGCTGACGTGACAGGAAAAATGAAAATGACCCTCGTCACTTACCAGTAAATTATTCACAATGTCTTCATTTTTATTAATTTAAATCAACATTACTACATAGAACTGTCTTCGACCCAGGTGATCTGGTTCTTTAAGAGGCTGAGCAATTTAGAGCTTATAGGGTGATAGATAGATTTTACACAACGAATTACACTAACTGTTTTGCTTTATACCGATAGTTTAATGTAAGCACCCTGCCCAAACTGTTTTGACTGACTGCGGCGTTAGGACAGCAGAACAACTACAGGTATCTGACATTCATTCATAGTATCAATTTTATTTAAAACTTCCATGTAAAGATGATTTACTCATACCAAAATAAATACTCCTCCAAAATTTACGCACTTATACATATTCTTCAATATATTGAAAATTGTTACTTCAGAAATATCAAGCCAGGAAGTTATGAACAGCAATGTACCACGATACACGAGGTTTTCGAGAATTCCCGTTACAAACTTCTAGGAGTTGTAGAGGGGAGTGAGCACACAATATTTTGAATAAGAACCCATGTCCGCAAACTTACCGTTTCTGTTCTACGACAGTTTCAGTTCAGATGTGTAACACGTGCACGTCTGCTGAGGGAAAGAGAAAAGTCTGAGAGCTGCTTGTCCTGGTATGCAATGGGTTAGAGAGGATTACGTGTACGACGTTAGACTATCACCTGATGTCACCTAACGTCTTCCCTGCAAAGCTTAATTTACGAGCCTCCTGTACAGGCAGAGGAAGATCTGCCGGCACGAATTCTGGCCGCTGCGCTATAAACTGAAGCCATACCAGGTGGGGTGGAGCGTGTGTACCAGAACATGCTTCGTAGCTACAATGTCTGTAATAACATTCGTGGTCGCCACATCTAGCCGCTGTTGTAATGCGTCAGTACTGTTCTGTACGTACGGTATGCTAGGTTCTTTCTTGTTTTAGAACAATGTAAACACATAACGTTTAAGTGCTAATACAAACAAATGTGCTTAAGTGAGAAAATTGTGTTTTATCATGTTTGCTTTCGAATTCTTGTATAATAATTGTACTGCATCACGCCTAATTCAATTCCTCAAGCAGGAGTGGATGAGTTAAACATCCGAATTGAAACCGTAGTAGAACAGAAACGACACGTTTTTGGGCATGGGTTCCTATTCAAAATCTCACTCCCCTCTGCAAGTCCTAAGAAGTTTGTAACAGGAATTTTCGAACACCCTGTATGACATCATAAATGACAGATACTGGAGAGTATCTCTAACAATAAATATGTTACTAAAACTCTGAAAAATTTCCACAATGTCTCTATAACTTTAAAACAGTTTCCCGAAATGTTAATTACTGTAGAATTCGGAAACATGTTTTGAAACAACAAACGTAACAACAAATCACGTAAAACTGCAAAAGCATTAGGTAAAACCCGTTCAATTCTGTTAATACAATACAAAACGACTGAGTAATACAAAAGGTAAAGTTTATTATAACGACAGGCTGAGTGCAAGGCAATTAGGTCTGTTAAATCAAAACAATTTTACGTCATATATTCCATGTATCGCGCCCATCTCTTAACCATCAGTGGGACCACCGACATCTGCTTCCATTACAACATCGACCATATTAGTAATATACACTCCTGGAAATTGAAATAAGAACACCGTGAATTCATTGTCCCAGGAAGGGGAAACTTTATTGACACATTCCTGGGGTCAGATACATCACATGATCACATGACAGAACCACAGGCACATAGACACAGGCAACAGAGCATGCACAATGTCGGCACTAGTACAGTGTATATCCACCTTTCGCAGCAATGCAGGCTGCTATTCTCCCATGGAGACGATCGTAGAGATGCTGGATGTAGTCCTGTGGAACGGCTTGCCATGCCATTTCCACCTGGCGCCTCAGTTGGACCAGCGTTCGTGCTGGACGTGCAGACCGCGTGAGACGACGCTTCATCCAGTCCTAAACATGCTCAATGGGGGACAGATCCGGAGATCTTGCTGGCCAGGGTAGTTGACTTACACCTTCTAGAGCACGTTGGGTGGCACGGGATACATGCGGACGTGCATTGTCCTGTTGGAACAGCAAGTTCCCTTGCCGGTCTAGGAATGGTAGAACGATGGGTTCGATGACGGTTTGGATGTACCGTGCACTATTCAGTGTCCCCTCGACGATCACCAGTGGTGTACGGCCAGTGTAGGAGATCGCTCCCCACACCATGATGCCGGGTGTTGGCCCTGTGTGCCTCGGTCGTATGCAGTCCTGATTGAGGCGCTCACCTGCACGGCGCCAAACACGCATACGACCATCATTGGAACCAAGGCAGAAGCGACTCTCATCGCTGAAGACGACACGTCTCCATTCGTCCCTCCATTCACGCCTGTCGCGACACCACTGGAGGCGGGCTGCACGATGTTGGGGCGTGAGCGGAAGACGGCCTAACGGTGTGTGGGACCGTAGCCCAGCTTCATGGAGACGGTTGCGAATGGTCCTCGCCGATACCCCAGGAGCAACAGTGTCCCTAATTTGCTGGGAAGTGGCGGTGCGGTCCCCTACGGCACTGCGTAGGATCCTACGGTCTTGGCGTGCATCCGTGCGTCGCTGCGGTCCGGTCCCAGGTCGACGGGCACGTGCACCTTCCGCCGACCACTGGCGACAACATCGATGTACTGTGGAGACCTCACGCCCCACGTGTTGAGCAATTCGGCGGTACGTCCACCCGGCCTCCCGCATGCCCACTATACGCCCTCGCTCAAAGTCCGTCAACTGCACATACGGTTCACGTCCACGCTGTCGCGGCATGCTACCAGTGTTAAAGACTGCGATGGAGCTCCGTATGCCACGGCAAACTGGCTGACACTGACGGCGGCGGTGCACAAATGCTGCGCAGCTAGCGCCATTCGACGGCCAACACCGCGGTTCCTGGTGTGTCCGCTGTGCCGTGCGTGTGATCATTGCTTGTACAGCCCTCTCGCAGTGTCCGGAGCAAGTATGGTGGGTCTGACACACCGGTGTCAATGTGTTCTTCTGTCCATTTCCAGGAGTGTACATTTGAACATGTTGCGTTAATGCTGTCCGCTTCGGATAGATGTACGCTTTAGGCATAGGATAATGGCAGATCATAAACACATGAAAAAGACTGAAAATAGGGCTTGCTAGGCAACAGTAACCTTTCCAATATGTCTCAGGAAACAAAGTGAAAATATCTGTCCTTTAAGGTGAGGCCCAACAGTTCCAATAAATACACACATCAAAAAAAAGTTTTGCTTCACCCCAGTACCCAGAACTCCTGAAGATAGTTGTTGACTACGGATATTGTATCACAGACGCAGTCCCTTGACTGTTCAGAGATGTTACTAAACTCGCCCAAAGATGTAAACAACCAGGCATGGTTCAAAAATGGTTCAAATGGCTCTGAGCACTATGGGACTCAACTGCTGAGGTCATTAGTCCCCTAGAACTTAGAACTAGTTAAACCTAACTAACCTAAGAACAGGACACACATCCATGCCCGAGGCAGGATTCGAACCTGCGACCGTAGCGGTCTCGCGGTTCCAGACTGCAGCGCCTAGAACCGCACGGCCACTTCGCCCGGCCAACCAGGCATGAGCAGCACCTATTAGGCGGAGGGGATCCGACAGCCGATCAGTTCCAGCCATTCCACCAGGAAGCAGGTACACGGCTCGTGTTGTCTGTAGTTCAGCCATGCCTAGACGGTCAGAACCGCGGTTCGATCGCGTCCACATTGTTACTTTGTGCCAGGAAGGGCTCTCAACAAGGGAAGTGTTCAAGCGTCTCGGAGTGAACCAAAGCGATGTCGTTCGTACGTGGAGGAGATACAGAGAGAAAGAAACTGTCGATGAAATGCCTCGCTCAGGCCGCCCATGGGCTACTACAGCAGTGGATGACCGCTACCTACGGATTATGGCTCGGAGGAACCCTGACAGCAACGCCACCACTTTGAATAATGCTTTTTGTGCAGCCACAGGACGTCGTGTTACGAATCAAACTGTGCGCAGTAGGTTGCATGATGCACAACTCTCTCTCCCGGCGTCCATGGCGAGGTCCATCTTTGCATCCATGACATCATTCAGCGTGGTACAGATGGGCCCAAAAACATGCCGAATGGACCGCCTAGGATTGGCAGCACGTTCTCTTGACCGATGAGTGTCGCATATGCCATCAACCACACAATGGTCGGAGAAGTGTTTGGAGGCATCCCGGTCAGGCTGAACGCCTTAGACACACTGTCCAGAGAGTGCAACAAGGTGGAGGTTCCCTGCTGTTTTGGGGTGGCATTACGTGGGGCCGACGTACGCCGCTGGTGGTCATTGAAGGTTCCGTAACGGCTGTACGATACGTGAATGCCATCCTTCGACCGATAGTGCAACCATGTCGGCAGCATATTGGCGAAGCACTCGTCTTCATGGACGACAATACGCGCCCCCATCGTGCACATCTTGTGAATGACTTCCTTCAGAATAACGACATCGCTCGACAAGAGTGGCCAGCATGTTCTCCAGACATGAACCCTATCGAACATGCCTGGGATAGATTGGAAAGGGCTGTTTACGACGAGACCCTCCAGCCACTCTGAGGGATGTACGCCGAATGACCGTTGAGGGATGGGACAATCTGGATGAACTTGATGAACTTGTTGATAGTATGCCACGACGAATACAGGTATCAATCCAAGAGGACGTGCTACTGGGTATTAGAGGTACCGGTGTGTACAGCAATCTGGACCACGACCTATGAAGGTCTCGTTGTATGGTGGTACAACATGCAATGTGTGGTTTTCATGAGCAATAAAAAGGGCGGAAATGATGTTGATGTTGATCTCTATCCCAATTTTCTGTACAGGTTCCGGAACTCTCGGAACCGAGGTGATGCTAAACTTTTTTTGATGTTTGTATTTTCAAGGACCAGCGAGACAAGCAAAACACTCCTAACGTAGCCTCAGAAAACGTAGTGAAATGTCAGTCTTGACATAAGCTTTAAGTATACTTGATAAACTTTACATTCGCTGTGAGAGTACAAATCAAAAACCACAGCTTTCACTTAGCGCTTCAGATAGATTAAAAATCGGTAATACTGAACACGACAAGTACAAAAATATTCTTAAATAAACTCGGAGGAAGGGCCATAATTATTGTATAGCTTGAAACGAGCTGAGATAACTACTACTCGGGTTACAGTTGGAGCAGCAGCATTGGTCTACCAGACGAAGTTGCACAAATCTAAGCATACACGGTAAATGTCGGTATTACGTCATAACAAAGTACCATAAAACAGACACCAAACCAAGACCACATGAACACAAGATGATCCAATTCAAGGTCGACCCGACAAGCACCACACGAGAGCGTCTCAGCGCAGCACTTCTTGTCGAGTGCAGCTTATACTTCCCTGTGGGCACGCACGCACAGCCACACTTAGCTGTACCCCGTAATACTTTGTAACCTCCCAACAAAAAAATATTTATATCATTGACATTCAGTCTATCCTCCCCACAGATAAATTCCGTAACCTACCAATAATAAAATGTGACTAATCTCTCCAACAGTAAAAATACGCATAGCATTCCCATTTAGTGTAACCTCCCAACAGTTTATTATTCTGTAACCTCGCATTAATAACGTGACTAACCTCCCAATAAAAAACTGTGGCTCACATATAACCTTTCAATAATTAACTGACTGTGAATCTCAACTGGCAAATTTGAACGTCAGCAGTGCTGCGTCATGGCCCTGAAAGATCATTCTGAATAAATTGAAAATTCTTACCTCAATGAAATCGCCGGATAACGCATATATGTCTGCTCCTACAAGAAATTTTTCTGGCACAGCGCAGTGAAATGCTGGCCACTAGATTTGTTACGTACAGAAAGAAACAACTGATTTTTCTTTACGATAATAGGGATGACCATGGATAGGAGAAATTAGTAAAATCTTTAAATTCAGATGAATGACTGTCAAAAGTTAATTTTATAAGGTAGATTATCATTAAAAGATTTTAAAAACATTCATATGGGACTTGATATGACACTAGTACAAATTTAGTTGCAACAAACTACAATTGCGCGTGGCTGCTTTTACCTTATACTACATCGCTCAGGCGCCGCCATCGCTCCCCACGACCAGCCCAGCCAACACAATATACTCGACTGCTAGCTACTACTTACTCCTACTGATACTGCTCTTACTGCAGCCAACACTGCTCTCTGGTCTGCGATTCTCTTACAGCTTACATATCGCAGGCAACGCGTGAGCAATCCATCGAAATTAGATCTGCTCGAATGAGCTAGCAATAAATGCCTTAGTCATGGACCTCTTACAACGTATCTGGAAAGAACTGCTCCCATCAGAGAATCACTCGAATTTCACTGCAACACCTGCAAATATTAACTAGGAGCCCGTTACCACAGCGCAGTTAAACGCGGTACTGTTCGATGGTGCAGAAAACATGATGTGTCATTCTCTGCGAGCTAACAACTTGTCTCGGCATTAAGTCGTTTGATAAAATATTGATACTGTTCCTATAAAATATCTGTACATATCCGCGATATTTTTTCTTCCGATACGTCGATATCAAAATGGCAATATCGAAGGACGATATTTTTTATTTTATATCATATTTTTTCGCTGAATATTTAAGCTGTTTGTTTGAAATTATAGTAGAACATAATTTTACGTTCACTGTGTGAAGGAGTCTTACTACTTGTTGAGCCTTTATCACGTCCAATATTTCTCTATGAATGTGTGAAACTAGTATAGGTGGCGCAATTTAAGAAGTCCGATTGTACTGGAAGGTGACAGTGTGAATGAAATAATAAGACTTCCGATGTGAAGAAACGGCGTACCAGTTGCTTTAAAAAATAATTTTCTCGCAGTTAGTGTGCTATTTCTTCACACTGGCATTCTTCAGAAACAGGTGATGAACAAAATCTGAATGACAAGATTGGTCTCTGCGGTGGGTGGAGACGTGAGAGGGGAAATCCTGATGTAATCGGCGCGCGGCGCTACCAACAGAAGCTGCAACGTTTAGCAGCAGCATGCAATTTTGACAATACAGCTGCTAGGTCGCTGGCGTTAGCAGAAGTGAAAAAACAGCGAAGTCGCCCTGAAGTGTTTCTGACAAATACGATGTGTGACGAAACCGGACGACGGACCCATCGGACACCTTTTATTCGGCCACTTACATGCATTTACCATTGTTGGCAAAGTGATTATCGCCAAGCGTGAAAGTACATCGTTTACCTTGCAGTTCTTGCTCTGAGGGAGATAAGCAGACTGCTAGTTTGTTGATGTACAGTATATCTTATAATAAATCAGGACTTAAATATACAGCTCTAAAACCGGTAGTATATTTAGAATGTGCAACCGATATTTTTATAGGCCGGTATGATTATATTTTTCCGTCGATATATCGGTATATCGATACATTTCTTCGATTTATCGAGGGTCGATAATGTTATTTTTTTAAACATCTATGTATTGGATTCCTGATATTCTTCGAAATATTAGCAGTCCTACTCGGCATCATTCCCACATAAGCGACCCGTAAACACAATATTCTGTCGCCCCAGGCGGAAGGTATACTTCCGTTCGCTGCCTGGCTCTTCCTCCTCATTCCTCAGATCACGTGTCGATGTCACCAAACCCCACCACAGTCTTTAACACGGCTGCGGTCGGGTTCCATAACGCCAACCACCGGCTTAGTTTGATGTCCGAAGTGTTACAACCATAGGTGGAAGCATAAGCGGCCAAAGATACTACGAGCTAGGGCATAACCACCTATGCCAAGCTAACATACTCCCACAAAGCGGCAAACGCCAGCAAGCCCCTGCATATCAGCAACGTTGACTGGATATACCAACTGCTATTAAAGCCGACCAACAGGCTACAGCAGGGAAACCGAAGAGCTCGCCCACTGACGCACAAATTAATCGCAAACATCATCCTTCACTGTGCATCTGATACATGACCTGTCGTACACAAAACGATGATGAACCTAACTGTTACAGGTATGCCGACGCTGACCGAGAGGTCAACACCGGCACCCAGCGGCAGCGGCCGAGTAACACCACCGCACAACGTCAAAGGTATCGACATGCATGATACCCACTACTAACAAAGCCTATCCTTGCACGACCTGTCGCAGGCAGCAAGACAACCGCTACTGCTCTTACTACCCGACATAACTATCGTAGAGGTTTTCTTCCCTTGGCTCTTGCCTTGGCACTTTCTTTTCCCTCTGCCCTTCAAACCGATACCCTTCGTTCGACTTTCGACCCAATCTGTCTCCAGAAGAGCGCGTATTGATGATTAACCATAACCACAAGTAGGCAAACATTGCAGTACCCACATCCTGCGACACCACATTTCAGTGAAAACTAACCCTTATGCAGAGAATAGTAGACCTTTCGAGTTGGCCATCATGCCGGTGTGGGCGTGGAGGGGCTCCACCTCTTGTAACGCGGGATACCATCAACTGCAACTCCTACACACTTTATGTTCTCAGGAAAACGCACTGTCTTTGGTTTCCCAGGCATCTTCAAAGCTCATATTTTTGTAATTTTTAACTCCACAGACGGACAGCACCGGTAGTTTCTCATTAGTGTGGAATTGGGTGTGAAAAGCACGACGTGTCTGGACGCAAAACGTTTTGATAGCGTCCGCGGGATGCTGGGGTATCGGCGGCTCCACTGCCCCACCACCTTCCATCAGCTCAGCAAGATTCCCGTGCTTTCCGAAATCACTCTTTACCCTGCTGTATCCTGGACTTGCCTACTCTGATTGCACTGACTGATGGCATACTCAAACGGCATCATATATGTTCATCTACTGACGCGCGCTACGTTGCATCTGTTTGTGTATAGAGCCCACTGCCATTCTTTGAAACAAATATGGATCATCTGCAAGTCATTGTGCAGTACGTAACAAGAATCTATGTCGCCTCCGTGTACACAACGTCGTTGTATGCAAATAGTCTCATGGCACTACATGAGTATAATGTAAGCATATCAAGGAAAGTAACAAAAAACGCGCAGAATGCCTGGTTAGATGTAAGAGAGGGCCTCATGGCCTATCCTGGGAATGTTAAGTAAATAAACACACTTATCACGAACTGGAGTAGGCATGTAGGTTCTCCTGCTGTCTTGGAACTAGCTGCTGAAACACGTCTTTGTGTTAATTCGTCCACATTAATTAATTTTTTGGGCACACCAGAGCCACGACTGTGTTTAGTCTCTGACGATCCACTCAACGATAGCTTTCCAAGTCTAGCGACGAGGTACTGCTGTGGTCGTACAACCCTGTCCCAGTCGAACTGAACTTATTCAGTCCTAAAACACGTCTATGGTGGTGATCTGTTGCCTCTGTTCTTATGCATCTCCGCATGTGTAGCGTGACGTCACCCAGAACACGTTAATGCTATGTCTGGGGACAAAATACACTCCTGGAAATGGAAAAAAGAACACATTGACACCGGTGTGTCAGACCCACCATACTTGCTACGGACACTGCGAGAGGGCTGTACAAGCAATGATCACACGCACGGCACAGCGGACGCACCAGGAACCGCGGTGTTGGCCGTCGAATGGCGCTAGCTGCGCAGCATTTGTGCACCGCCGCCGTCAGTGTCAGCCAGTTTGCCGTGGCATACGGAGCTCCATCGCAGTCTTTAACACTGGTAGCATGCCGCGACAGCGTGGACGTGAACCGTATGTGCAGTTGACGGACTTTGAGCGAGGGCGTATAGTGGGCATGCGGGAGGCCGGGTGGACGTACCGCCGAATTGCTCAACACGTGGGACGTGAGGTCTCCACAGTACATCGATGTTGTCGCCAGTGGTCGGCGGAAGGTGCACGTGCCCGTCGACCTGGGACCGGACCGCAGCGACGCACGGATGCACGCCAAGACCGTAGGATCCTACGCAGTGCCGTAGGGGACCGCACCGCCACTTCCCAGCAAATTAGGGACACTGTTGCTCCTGGGGTATCGGCGAGGACCATTCGCAACCGTCTCCATGAAGCTGGGCTACGGTCCCGCACACCGTTAGGCCGTCTTCCGCTCACGCCCCAACATCGTGCAGCCCGCCTCCAGTGGTGTCGCGACAGGCGTGAATGGAGGGACGAATGGAGACGTGTCGTCTTCAGCGATGAGAGTCGCTTCTGCCTTGGTGCCAATGATGGTCGTATGCGTGTTTGGCGCCGTGCAGGTGAGCGCCACAATCAGGACTGCATACGACCGAGGCACACAGGGCCAACACCCGGCATCATGGTGTGGGGAGCGATCTCCTACACTGGCCGTACACCACTGGTGATCGTCGAGGGGACACTGAATAGTGCACGGTACATCCAAACCGTCATCGAACCCATCGTTCTACCATTCCTAGACCGGCAAGGGAACTTGCTGTTCCAACAGGACAATGCACGTCCGCATGTATCCCGTGCCACCCAACGTGCTCTAGAAGGTGTAAGTCAACTACCCTGGCCAGCAAGATCTCCGGATCTGTCCCCCATTGAGCATGTTTGGGACTGGATGAAGCGTCGTCTCACGCGGTCTGCACGTCCAGCACGAACGCTGGTCCAACTGAGGCGCCAGGTGGAAATGGCATGGCAAGCCGTTCCATAGGACTACATCCAGCATCTCTACGATCGTCTCCATGGGAGAATAGCAGCCTGCATTGCTGCGAAAGGTGGATATACACTGTACTAGTGCCGACATTGTGCATGCTCTGTTGCCTGTGTCTATGTGCCTGTGGTTCTGTCAGTGTGATCATGTGATGTATCTGACCCCAGGAATGTGTCAATAAAGTTTCCCCTTCCTGGGACAATGAATTCACGGTGTTCTTATTTCAATTTCCAGGGGTGTATAATGTATAATTCCTTCTGAAAGTAGACCTGTAAGTAAGTACATGCCAGTGTATATCGATTTGTTACGTTTCAGTTACGTTCTGTTACGTCTGAAACCCTCAGGAAAGTAGTTACACACAAGGAAATCGAAAGATCGGACTAAAAAGGACGTAACGAAAGGTTGTAATTTTTCTCCTTACTGTTCAACCCGTGCGTCGCTGAAGCAATGGAGGAAAGATAAGATAGTTTCAGAAGTGGGAATGAAATTCAAGGTAAGAAATATCAAATGATAAGATTCATAGATGACATTCTTATCCTCGTTGAAACAGACGCATTATTACAGCACCAGCTGAATGGAATTAACAGTCTACAGAGCGCAGAGTACAGACTGACAGTATATCAAAGAAAGACGGAAGTAATTAGATCAGCGGATAGATTCATACCGCATAAGTTAATAAGCGACGGGACTGATCCAGCATGGTACACAAAACACGTCAGAAATTTGTTGCAGAAGAAACGAAAAAAGCATGCGAAATTTAGAAGAACGCAAAATCTCCAAGACTGGCTAAGTTTCAGGGAAGCTCGAAATTTAATACGGACGTCAATGCGAGATGCTTTTAATAGTTTCCACAATGAAATACTGTTTCTGAATATAGTAGAAAACCCAATGAGATTCTGGTCGTATGTAAAGTACACCAGTGGCAAAAAAACAGTCAATACCGTCACTGTGCGATAGCGATGGAAATCTTATCGATGATGGTGCCACTAAAGCGGAGTTACTAAATTCAGTTTTGCGTAATTCCTACACGAAAGAAGACGAAGTAAATATCCCAGAATTAGAAACCAGAACAGCTGTCAGCATGAGTGACATAAAAGTAGATATCTTAGGTGTTGCGAAGCAACTCAAATCACTTAAGAAAGGCAAGTCTTCCGGTCCAGATCGTACACCAATCAGGTTCCTTTCAGAGTATGCAAACACAATAGCGCCTTTCTTAGCAATCATATACAACCGCTCACTTGACGAAAGGTCTGTTCCTAAAGACTGGAAAGTAGCACAGGTCACACCAATATTCAAAAAAGGAAATAGGAGTAACCCATTGAATTACAGACCCAAATCACTGACCTCAATTTGCAGTAGGATTTTGGAGCATATACTGTACTCGAACATTATGAATCACCTTGAAGAAAATGACTTATTGATACATAAGCAACACGGATTCAGAAAATATCGTTCTTCAACACAGCTAACTCTTTATTCCCATGAAGTAAATAAGTGCTGTCGACAAGGGTTCTCAGATCGATTCCATGTTCCTAGATTTCCAGAAGGCTTTTGGTACCGTTGCTTACAAGCGACTATTAATCAAATTGCGTGCATATGGAGTATCGTCTCAGTTGTGTGACTGGATTCGTGATTTCCTCTCAGAGAGGTCACAGTTCGTAGTGACAGACGGTAAAACATCGACTAGAACAGAAGTGATATCTGGCGTTCCGCAAGGTAGTGTCATAGGCCCTCTGCTGTTCCTGATTTATATAAATGATCAATGTGATAATCTGAGCAGCCCCCTTAGATTGTTTGCAGATGGCGCTGTAATTTACCGTCTAGTAAAATCATCAGACGATCAATTCCAATTACAAAATGATCTAGAGAGAATTTCTGCGTGGTGCGAAAAGTGGCAATTAGCACTAAACAAAAAAAAAAAGTGCGAGGTCATCCACATGGGTACTAAAAGAAATCCGAAAATTTTGGGTATACGATAAATCGCACAAATCAAAGGGCTGTCAATTCGACTAAATACCAAGGAATTACAATTACGAACAACTTAAATTGGAAAGGCGACATACATAATATTATGGGGAAGGCGAAACAAAGACTGCTCTTTGTTGGCAGAACACTTAGAAGATGCGACAAAGCCACTAAAGAGACAGCCTATATTACTCTTGTCCGTCCTCTGCTGGAATATTGCTACGCGGTATGGGATCCTTACCACGTAGGATTTACCGAGGACATCGAAAAAGTGCAAAGAAGGGCAGCTCATTTCGTGTTATCGTGCAATAGGGGTGTGAGTCTCACTGATATGATACGCGAGTTGGGGTGGCAGTCACTGAAACAAAGGTGGTTCTCTTTGCGGCAAGATCTATTTACGAAATTTCAATCACTAACTTTCTCTTCCAAATGCGAAAATATTTTGTTGACACCCACCTACGTAGGGAGAAATTATCATCATAATAAAATAAGAGAAATCTGAGCTCCAACGGAAAGATTTATGTGTTCCTTTTTCTCATGCGCCATTCGAGAGTGGAATGGTAGAGAAGTAGTATGAAAATGGTTCGATAAACCCTCTGCCAGGCACTTAAGTGTGAATTGCAGAGTAACCATGTAGATGTAGAAACTTAATACACAAATTGGGATCACGTAATTGAGGAAGTGAAGGTATTCTGCTACCTTCTTGCCAAATAACGCATGGCGGGGGCAGCAAAGAGGACACAAGGAGTAGACTTGAAACATCCCCTTAAAAAAATTAAGAAAGACTGTGCTGGTAAACCTCTTACGTTATTTGATTTTCAAACAGCTGAGCAAAACTGAACATACTCAGACATTTCTCTCTTTACTTATTCTGATCAACACTAAACCGACACACAATATTTTTTTAGCGCAACGCAAGCTGACTTTCTATCATTCCTACAAAAGAATGGCCCTGACTAACAATAACCTGTACCTTTCATGAATCACTTACCTCACAAAAATCTTCGTTACTCAAACTACTGCAATACAGCGAGCGCCAACACTGCCAGCTAAATAAAAGATTCCAACTACGGAAGGCACTAACTACTGATATGCATAGTTAGCAAATGAAAGATTTTGGCAGAGAACAAACAATGTATTTACCTTAATACTGTTCAAAACTCTTTTTTCTGGCGGACACACATCCAGATCGTCCGCTCTCAAAATTCTGCCATCTCTCTCCTCACATCCACCATTGTTGGCGGCTCATCTCCAACTGTGCAACGCTACGCGCTGTTCACATCCAACTGCCCAACACTACAATAGCAAATATTCCAATAATGCCAACCAGCCACAGATTGCACACAGCACACTGAGTGATTTTCATACAGAGCGCTACGTGTCGTTACCAACATAAAAACCTAAACAGCCTACTTTCACAGCCCCTATGCTCCCCACAAAAAATTTTACAAATTGTTTTGGCACTGGCCAATACTTATTTGCTAAAAATTTTATATTAACGCTAACAAATATATCAAATGCACACACTTATCGATACAATGCTGGTCAAAAGCAAAAATTTTCTCACAGTCCATAAAGGCAGTCCTGATCATTCATCACAGTAGTAAGTACACTGCACAAAGTCTGATCAGTAAAAGAAAATGCACACGGAAGTAGTGGATTTCCATGCAGTCTTGAAGTAGTGTTGTCCTTCCAAAGGAAAGACAGTGCTAAGTCTTGACATGCAGACAGGTAATGGGCCACAACGGAGCAAACCCACAGCGGAGTCAGTAGAAGTTTTGAGGAATATTGGTAGGTAGGTCATCACAGAGCAGACCCACTGTAGTCCTGGTAGAGAGTATGGTATTGGTGGGCCACCAGAGCTGTAGACCCAATGCAGTCCTTGTAGAGATGGCCAGCAGCCATCTGTTGCGACTGTGCAGGTGCACAAGCACCGTCGAAGAGTCTTGTGGACAATATAGCAAGTCCATAACCACCACTTGTGCACTCACAAACTTTTTGGAATGACCTTAGAACCAGCAGTGCTGTTAACCAGTCCCTTGCTGAATTATCAACACAAGTGCAAACACTAACAGCTCCCTTTTTTTTAACTTCTCACACATTATGCATATACTATAACCAACAGAAACGTGTGCAGTGAAATGAAACTTAATTTGAAGAACTGGTGTCTATACAATTATAAATTTACAGCATGAGAATACAATTACAAAGGTACAAAATACATTATTCAAAAACATAATAATACAGGTAATATTTGTAGTAATACAGGCTTTACAAAAGAATAGAAATAAATATATACATCAGTGTTACAGAAACTATGACATAAGTAAATACATAAAAGATCAGAACACCTTTCGAAACATCAACTTCACACATGAGCATTAGAACAAAACAGAATAATGTCTAAACATCTTTACAAAGTAAATAAAATATTATTAGAAAAATTCTACAACATAACTATTATCAGATAAACACATAAAGACAGGAAGAACACAAATACACAAGGGTACATAAACACATAGCTGAATAACACAACAGGAAAGGACAGGGTTTGTTTTACTGCAGTACAGGGCTATTACAAATGATTGAAGCGATTTCATAAATTCACTGTAGCTCCATTCATTGACGTATGGTCACGACACACTACAGATACGTAGAAAAACTCATAAAGTTTTGTTCGGCTGAAGCTGCACTTCAGGTTTCTGCCGCCAGAGCGCTCGAGAGCACAGTGAGACAAAATGGCGACAGGAGCCGAGAAAGCGTATGTCGTGCTTGAAATGCACTCACATCAGTCAGTCATAACAGTGCAACGACACTTCAGGACGAAGTTCAACAAAGATCCACCAACTGCTAACTCCATTCGGCGATTTTATGCGCAGTTTAAAGCTTCTGGATGCCTCTGTAAGCGGAAATCAACGGGTCGGCCTGCAGTGAGCGAAGAAACGGTTAAACACGTGTATCTGGACATGCTGGAAAATTGGCTCATGCCACAACTGGAGACCGACAGCACCGACTTCATCTTTCAACAGGATGGTGCTCCACTGCACTTCCATTATGATGCTCCGCATTTCTTAATCAGGAGATTGGAAAACCGATGGATCGGTCGTGGTGGAGATCATGATCAGCAATTCATGTCATGGCCTCCACGCTCTCCCGACTTAACCCCATGCGATTTCTTTCTGTGGGGTTATGTGAAAGATTCAGTGTTTAAACCTCCTCTACCAAGAAACGTGCCAGAACTGCGAGCTTGCATCAACGATGGTTTCGAACTCATTGATGGGGATATGCTGCACCAAGTGTGGGAGGAACTTGATTATCGGCTTGATGTCTGCCGAATCACTAAAGGGGCACATATCGAACATTTGTGAATGCCTAAAAAAACTTTTTGAGTTTTTGTATGTGTGTGCAAAGCATTGTGAAAATATCTCAAATAATAAAGTTATTGTAGAGCTGTGAAATCGCTTCAATCATTTGTAATAACCCTGTATTTATAGTATTTGATTTGCAAACAAAAGTTTCTCTAATTCTTGGAAATCTCCCTTAGCTCATCATTATTCCCAAAAAGTCCTATCTATACCTGCTTTCTGTATTCATATCCTCTTTCAAAATAAATATTCTTCATTGTGCATTAATTTTTCTTTTCCAAACCTTTTTTTATATAGTTTCTCAATGCATTTCTTCCAGTTCATCGCAACTCGATCTGATAAAAGCTGGATTTGAGATCAATGGAAAACAAAGGTTTTAGATCATTAAAATTTTGAAGAAGTTCTTCCAACGTTTGCGGTCTGTCTGTTTCAGTAATGATAATAGTATTGATTTGTCTCGAATCTAAGACAAGCCTGATCGATCCATTTTTCTTCTCAACAACATGTAATGGATTGTTGTATGAGCTTACTGCAGGCTCAATAATGCCTTCATCAAGCATAGATTGTATTTCCGTTCTAACATGGTCCCTATAATGTGCCGGAATTACGTATGGTCTAACACAAAATTTAGTATGCTCACGAACACAAAATTGGTACTGAAATCCCTTGATTGTTCCTGCTCTGTGAGTAAAAACTGTGGAGTGTGATTGTAAAATCTCAAAAAGGTCCTGCCTATCATTGTTAATACTATTCTCAATTGTTTGAATTTTATTCTGAATCAGCTCATTATTATCAAATATGCCGTCGATATCATCCCTCTCAATACTTGCAGAGTGATTGTTAGTGTCAAGTTCCGTCGAAAATTCCGAACTGTTGTCTAACAGGAGGTAAAGCCGATTAATTCCCTCGTCATGGTTTGAGAGCCAATCTTCAAATTCCCAAGCTTTTGACTTACCTTCTTTCTCTAAACTTATTTCAGCGTCGTGAAGTTTAAGATTGCTTTGTATTCATTCAAAAAGTCTACTCCCAATATAATTTCTGTTGACAATAATGGAACAATAAGGAAGTTCATAGAAACTGTAGCTTTGACAAAAGAATTCGAAGTTGGTTTGTTGGCATACATCTACACTTTTTCCAAAGATTGTACCTTGTAATTTAATCTTACGTAACGGAAGTGTGACGCAATCGTTCGGTTTGTTGCATTTGCTAAAGGCTGTTTCACTAATTACTGAAGTGGGACTGCCAGAGTCAAGTACTGCCATAAATTTTACGTCATTTACTGTAATGTGAATTACAGGATATGCAGTGTTGTTCTGTTTTACGTCGTGTTCCTGGAGTAAGATGTCCCTAATGTCTTCCATTTTTACGTAATTACTAGCCACGGCAGCTACGTCGTCAGCTTCATAAGTATGTTTTGTGGCTGCCAGCGGTGTGAGTCATTGCTTTCTGTCTCTTTGTTGGCGCGCTTCGTTATTGGGATTAGGAGACCTAACTTCTATAAATTCACCTTGCCGAGAGGGCCCTGCCCTGTTTGAATCCCGCCAGTTCTGATGGAATTCAGTTCTGTCGTTATGATTATATCGTCTGTCCTCATGTCGGTAGTTTCCATAGTTCTTTCTTGTCGGTCATGTGGTGGAGAAAAATCTCCCAGAATTGTAATTGCACGGTGGACCGTTGCATCTGAAGTTATTCTGTCTCTCGTGATAATAATTATGTTGGTTCCCATATTGTCTGTTTCTCTGATTGTCTCTGTTAGAGTCATTACTGCGGAGAGGTGATCTTTCCCTGCAATTATTATTACTCTGCCAACGGTTGTCATACGGGTGGTGTCTGTTTTGGTCACGATTTGCGTTGTAAGAATGGCCTTGTCGTGTCCAGTTATTATTTCTGTCATCGAGGAATTGTGACGGATGTGACATGTAATTGTTTTGTTCCTGTTTTCGCGTCCCGCGATTGTCAGTGTCAATTTCCAATTCTTGTAACAGTCCCTGAAAACCTTCGATGTCGTCTTTGCAACGTCCTGCCAAAATAATATGTCGTAAATTTTCAGGCAATTTGATTAAGAAAATGCGAATAAGTTCTGAGGGGCTGTATGGGTTTGACAGATACTGGTTCTTGTGAAACATGTCTTCAAAATATTTGACAAGACTGGAAAATTCAGATTGTTCGAAATTTTTCATCATTATGATGCTATGTTTTGCGCGATCTTGAGTAGCTTGAGTAGCTGAGAGGAAGACATGATAAAATTCTCCTTCACTGTGACAATCGTGAATGACCGATCGCATTCTTACAGCTGGTTCATTCTCTAAGTAGCCACACATAAATTCTAGTCTGTGCTCTAATGACCAGTTGGGAGGAAAACAATGAGAGAATTGATGAAGCCATGCTTGTGGATGAATGTCGTTGCCGGAATTCTTAAATGTTTTGAATTTACGTGTAGTAATGAACAGCGTATAGTCAAAATCATCATGTCGGCGAGTCGCATATCGGTCAATGTTACGTCGTGTCGGCGGTTCCATCTCAAAAATCGGTGCACATTGTCAATTTCTTTCATAATTTCCGAAATGCCCTGTGTTATTACTTTGTGACTTTTCCATATTTCTAAGTCCCTCTTCCCGTGTTGGATCACGAGTCTACTTTGAAATATGTAATTCTTGTATTACTTGCACCAACTGATCTTGTACTTCCCAGATTTCTCTTTTACGTTGCATATTAATTTGATTCAGATTTTGTCTGAATTTCCTAATTTGTTCGTACTCTTCTGTGTTTATTAAAGACTACTGGTCTTGTGTCATTCAGATTATCATCTACCTTCGTAGATAAATTATTTAGCTGATCCGAAAATTCGACTACTTTCTCTGATAATGAACTGATTTCCTTCATGTGTCTTTCTGAACCAATTTTCAGAGTATCTACTGTGTCCTTTAAGTTTTCCTGAGTTTTTGCAAGTTGCGTAACTGAATCGGTAGATGCAACTGAGTCAATTTTAGCTCGCAAGGTGTTGTGATTTTCATGGACAATGGTTTGCAGTTCTTTTATGGCAGCTTCGTGATTCTGTAATGCATTTTCATGCCGCGAAAAAATAGGTTGAAAATGTTCACAAATTTGTGTTTTTACGTCATTACAGACTTTTTGACATTTCGATTCGATGTTATGTAACTCAGAAATTAAATCTTCACGTGTTTGTTGAAGTGTTTCTTTAATTTGTTTCTGATTTTATTCCATTTGTTGGTGTGTTTGTCTCTGATTTTGTTCCATGTGTTTCTGATTTTGTTTCATTTGTTGCATTAATTGCAATAATAATGTGTTAGTGTCTGGAATCTGTTCCTCTATGCTTTTCGGCAGTGCATTTGCCCCGGCATCATTCGCATTTTGAAAAGCAGAAAATGTGTCTTGACTTAACTGAGAAAAAGGTGAGGCCGCAAAACCTGAATCTACGGTATTTGCAAGATTGTGTCCTGTAATTTCGGGTTCCTGGGGCGAGGTGTTCCCGATCGATCGATCGACAATACTACCCTGTCGACTAGCTGTTTCAGTGTCTAACGATTATTTATTGCCTCGTCCATCCCCCTATGCACAGTTACCAAATTACTATGTTGAACATTAGTTAATTCATTACAAGGTGGCGCTAACACACTACTCTCGTTTTCACTGTCATTTCTCAGTTTACTTTGGGCCTGTATTACGTTTTTCACACGCCATAATTGTCGCAATATTTCACACGATAACACAGAAAAGCACAATTTAAAGAGTAAAATAAGAAAACACATTAACATAGCACTGAAAATAATATCTAGTTAGTTGCAAGCGCAGTTGCGAAATACTTGATGCAAATCTACAAACATGACACAACTGTTTTACAGTACATCAATGAAAAACTACAACTACAAAGGAAATTCTCTCTACAACTACGCGCTAGCAATAAACAATAGCTACACTAATTACACAAACTACAAGAAAACATCAGAAGATTCCAGTGAGGTATCCTCAGCTAAGGGTCGACATACGAAACATCCCCTCAGAAAATTTAAGAAAGACTGTGCTGGTAAACCTCTTACGTTATTTGATTTTCAAACAGCTGAGCAAAACTGAACGTACTCAGACATTTCTCTCTTTACTTTTTCTGATCAACACTAAACTAACACACAAATTTTTTTAGCGCAACGCAAGCTGACTTTCAATAATCCCTACAAAAGAATGGCCCTGACTAACAATAACCTATACCTTTCATAAATCACTTACCTCACAAAAATCTTCGTTACTCAAACTACTGCAATACAGCGAGCGCCAATACTGCCAGCTAAATAAAAGATTGCAACTACGGAAGGCACTAACTACTGATATGCATAGTTAGCAAATGAAAGATTTTGGCAGAGAACAAACAATTTATTTACCTTAATAATATTCAAAAGTCATAGCTATCTTGTCAAATATCTCTGGAACAATAACAGCTATTGGAAAACGACTTTCACCGGTACCAATGTAGGGCTGGGGCCCGTGAATGTACATATTTGGAAACATTCTAAAACGAAAGCATATGTGTTTTTTAACACAAACTTATGTTTTTAAAATGGACCTCCTATATTTTTTCTTCAGCAATCCATAGCATGACAAAGCACATACACAATGACGTTGATTGCATCGCAATATTCCCATTACATCCCGAGATATTGAGACGCGAAGTTGACGCTTGAAACACCCGACAAGCGCTGCTAGCGCCCGTCCTGAGGCTCAGGCGTGAACCCCATGCTGCCCGTAATCGCGATGTGATTGACATGCGTAATCACACTTCCATACTTATCAAGAGATCCGAAACGAATAATACGGTCTGCTGCCATCAACTCTCATAAGCACATAATGGTTTCCCCTCTTGCACGTTTTACGTATCTACGTACACAATATGAACCAGTACCGATCGGTGTTCACCCGTCAGGTTGTCTTATTTATCCTGTACACCCAAAATAAGGTTTATCTAATGCGTTATATGACCCATTGTGCCAGTCGCGCAGGTCCTGGCTCTACCTAGTCAAGTGTCCAACGTAGTTCCCACTACTGCCACAGTTACCACTTCGCCTTGTTTATTATTTGCGAACCACGCAAACTCCTGTACTCCACCACCCTCCGAGCATCCCATTTGTTGTTGCTTTGGCGTGCAGTACACCGCTTGCCAGTGTAGTCGTGCATCAGAGTAATCTAGTGACGGCACGGAGGTAGTACACATTGTGAATAAACGTTGTGTTGTGGAACTTATACTGTACAGTATAATGTACACACATTAAGATATGGTAGAAATGCTGCTGATCTATGGAGAATGTACGTTGACGGGAAATACGTTATGAGATTGCTTGTTTGTTGATAGTACTGTTAGCGAACATTATGATTATTAAGTTAATATGTCTGTTTTCTACCCTACTCTACATACCTGTACTGTACCCTGTTGTAGGTGGACGAAATGCTGTTCAGGCCGAACGACTGTACAGAAGACGATTCCCTGACAAGCCATCGCCTTCGCGCCGGATGTTCGGTCGTCTCACATCTCGTCTACGTGAAACGGGAAGCTTAAATCCAAGACCTCGACATCGTCCTAGAACACGCACAGATGAACGTGCTGAAGTTGCTGTGCTCGCTACCATAGCTCTGAATCCTCAAATCAGCACACGTCAAATTGAACGTGAAGTTGGTGTGTCGAAATCAAGTGCACAGCGTATTCTTAAACGTCATAAATTTCAACCTTACCATGTTCATTTACACCAGGCTCTTCATGGAAATGACTTCCGCAATAGGGTAACATTTTGTCGGTGGGCTCAGCAAAAACTTCTGACTAATCCAAATTTTTTTGCAGATGTTCTCTTTACCGACGAGGCATCATTCTCCAACAAAGGAATTGTCAATATGAGGAATATGCATTATTGGTCCGCAGACAATCCAAAATGTCTCCGTCAGGTAGAGCATCAACGTCCGTGGAAAGTTAATGTTTGGTGTGGGATTATTGGAGATACCATTATCGGACCTTTCTTTATAAATGGCATCCAAAATGGCAGACAATACTCGAGACTTATACGACACAATCTTCCTGTTCTCTTGGACACCGTACCTCTGAACCGGAGAATGGTCATGTGGTATCAGCATGACGGATGCCCTGCACATAACGCCTTACGAGCACGACGACTTCTGAACCGTAAGTTCCCTGGTAGGTGGATTGGACGAGGTGGCCCAGTTAGGTGTCCTGCCCGATCTCCGGACCTTACACCGCTGGATTATTTTCTTTGGGGAGCAGTGAAGGATGCTGTTTACCAACATGAACCAACAACACCAGAGGACATGAAGCAACGCATTATTGATGCTTGTACAGCCATCAAAGAGGAAACAGTAGCACGAAGTAGGGCATCCTTCATCCGCAGAGTGACCCTATGTATGCAAGCCAATGGGCATCACTTTGAGCATGAGATGTGAAGCCGGCCGCGGTGGTCTAGCGGTTCTAGGCGCGCAGTCCGGAACCGCGCGGCTGCTACGGTCGCAGGTTCTAGGTTCTACCTGGACTTCCCAAATCAAAACATTTTTACCTAAACAACGGTAAAACTGTTAGTCCACTTGCTCGTTTCACTAAAACCATCAACATTAATTTTACTATTACGAGTGAATGATTAATTGTCACTTGCGCTAGATCTACAGTAAAGTAAAGTTTTAACGTTGAACGGCATTACCTTTTTAGTAACGGATTAACGATAAGCGAAGTTAACTTTGTGACTAACGTTGCGGTACACAGATATGTTACAGAACCGCATCACCCCTAGCCTATGGGATAAAAAACATACTTCCGACACCAGTCACTACTCTTGATGAACTGTGATATCGTGTTGAAGACGCATGGGCAGCTGTACCTGTACACACGGTGACGAGTATAGAATCCTAGTGAAAGCTAGCCCACGTGTGCTAATAACAAGGATCCCACAGTAAATGAGCCAAGTAAATTAAACACTCTTTTGGCAGCAGTGGTGGGGGCCTGAGGATGGCAGTAATGTGCCGCCGAAAGTAGTCGTGAGACAGAATAAAGACATTCTCAAGATGAAGCTGAGGTGGTACTTTTCCTCATGCTTTAAGTAGCTTTTTCTCGCCGACATCCCCCACAAAATGATGAAATAAAAGTTTATCGCTTACTACATTTTCCTGTTCATCAGTAAACGCTTTAGCACCAAGCACTGAAGTTTCAGTTTATCACTTTTTACTACTAACTTAATTCGCAACCCATTTTTCAGACAGCATCCACATGTACTCGTGTCACTCCATCTACCTGAAAAATTACATCATTTTACGACTCACAATTTAGGAGATATGACATTGTAAACGTTGAGATGCGTGAAAGAACGGAGCTTAAAACAGAGCGAAAATTACCCCCATTACACTCATACAGTGTTTGATAGCCAAAGCATTTAGCGACTTCCAACAAACTTTAAACACAATTTCATAGCTTTTCTAATATTTTTGACGCTGACATGTTTAGCATCAAATATTTGAAGCATTAACTGATTTGTAGAGTTGGAGTCCTTATAGAATCAGGGGTAATTCATAAATCACTTGCCAGATAATACAGATAACAGCCAATGCAGCATCGTCGGACGGTAAGGCCAGACTTAAGGAGGAAGAGTTCAGTTGACAGGTGCGGAACGGAGTGAGGAGCAGCTGGGCGGAGCTGCGTGGGAGGATGCCTGTGGGCGGCAGCAGCCCTTGCCACGTGTCGTGTGTGCCACGTGTCGTGGCTCACGGTGCCACCCCGTCGCTGTCTGTTACTCTGGGGATCGCCTCGGGGAACTTCGGCTCGGAGAAAGACAGATGCCGTAAGCCGCGACAAGAGCGAACACGGTGGAAGCAAGACACGTAGGTCTAGAGCTCAAACATACGTGGCCCTAAGGAAGAGCAGATGGAGTAGCTACACTACTGGCTATTAAAACTCCTACACCAAGAAGAAATGCAGATGATAAACAGGTATACATTGGACAAATATATTATACTAGAACTGAAATGTGATTAGATTTTCACGCAAATTGGGTGCATAGATCCTGGGAAATCAGTACCCAGAACAACCACCTCTGGCCGTAATAACGGCCTTGATACGCCTGGGCATTGAGTCAAACAGAGCTTGGATGGCGTGTACAGGTACAGCTGCCCATGCAGCTTCAACACGATACCACAGTTCATCAAGAGTAGTGACTGGCGTATTGTGACGAGCCAGTTGCTCGGCCACCATTGACCAGACGTTTTCAATTGGTGAGAGATCTGGAGAATGTGCTGGCCAGTGCAGCAGTCGAACATTTTCTGTATCCAGAAAGGCCCGTACAGGACCTGCAACATGCGGTCGTGCATTATCGTGCTGAAATGTAAGGTTTCGCAGGGATCGAATGAAGGGTAGAGCCACGGGTCGTAACACATCTGAAATGTAACGTCCACTGTTCAAAGTGCCGTCAATGCGAGCGAGAGGTGACCGAGACGTGTAACCAATGGCACCCCATACCATCATGCCGGGTGATACGCCAGTATGGCGATGACGAATACACGCTTTCAATGTGCGTTCACCGCGATGTCGCCAAACACGGATGCGACCATCATGATGCTGTAAACAGAACCTGGATTCATCCGAAAAAATGACGTTTTGCCAATCGTGCACCCAGGTTAGTCGTTTAGTACACCATCACAGGCGCCCCTGTCGGTGATGCAGCGTCAAGGGAAACCGCAGCCTTGGTCTCCGAGCTGATAGTCCATGCAGTTGCAAACGTCGTCGAACTGTTCGTGCAGATGGTTGTTGTCTTGCAAACGTCCCCATCCCGGATGGAAGCTGCCCTGCGGATTACCGAGAAATGTCTGTGAACTGGCCGGCCTGGATGTGATTTTTAGACGGTTTCCCACATCCCACTAGGTGAGTATCGGGCTGTTACGCAAGGTTCGCCTCAGTTACACGATTCGCAAACATTTAGAAAGCTGTGACTAAACAAATATTTCAAAAAATGGTTCAAATGGCTCTGAGCACTATTCGACTTAACTTCTGAGGTCATCAGTCGCCTAGAACTTACAACTAATTAAACCTAACTAACCTAAGGACATCACACACATCCATGCCCGAGGCAGGATTCGAACCTGCGACCGTAGCGGTCGCTCGGTTCCAGACTGTAGCGCCTAGAACCGCACGGCCACTCCGGCCGGCACAAATATTTCATTTAATTTTTTCTGAAACATTTACCATCACAGATATTTTATATTACCGCCCTGAACATGGAACACTTATTAAATTTCCTGAACGGCTATCTTGCTGCAGATCATAATTTCGTAGCATACTGTGAACACAGAAAATGTGCAGAGTAGTAAACTAAGACGTACTCAAGGGACTGGGTGGGTAGCAAATTATTTTCACAAATATGCATCACACACACTCCCGGTCTGTAGGCCATATTTCGAGACTCAAATGTCTTCTACATGACGCTGTAAGAGGCAAGACAGGACGAAAATGTGGGGTACGAAGATGATTGATGAAAGAAACATCAACAGAAAATGTTTACAGTTGTCGAAAGAAACTAAAGATATATTAGTTACACACTGACGTAAAAAAATCGCAACAACAACAAGGAATTGAGCAACATAAACGAACGTTGCTCGGCGTCTTTCTACACGTAAAAGATGACATCTATTCAAATTTCGCGCCGGTCGCATAAGACTGGCGTCAGTAGCGGCACTGTGAGGATACTAATCAAGTTTGCTTTAAATAGACGCTGTAACAGTCGTGAGAGTTAGTTACTTTTCAGATTGGTCGTGGTGAATTGATGTAAGTCAAGAATGCCTTTAAGGCGACAAAGACGCCATTGTCAACACTTCATCGCATTTGAAAGGGGCCGTGTAATACGGCTACGAGAACCTGCTGTTCCTTCTTCGATATTGCAGAGAGACTTGGCAGGACTGTAGCCACTGAACACGATTGCTGGCAGCGGTAATCACGATAATGCACGGTCGCAAGAAGACCTGGCTCCAGACGGCCACGTGGCACTACCGAGAGGAAAGACCATCGTGTTCGACGTATGGCACTGGCTCATCGTACTGCGTCTGCAGCAGCAATCTGAGCAGCAGTTGGAACCACAATGACACAACGAACTGTTACAAATCGGTTGCTTCAAAAACAGCTCCGAGCCAGACCCCCATAGCGTGCATTCCACTGACCCAAACCAGCGCCAACTGGCACTTCAATGGTGTCAAGCAGGAGCTCACTGGATGGTGATGATGATATTTCGTTTGTGGGGCGCTCAACTGCTCACGTATAAATTCCCAATCTTTTCACAGTCAATGCAAACAGCGAGTCCCCAGGCGGAGAAAATCCGCGACTCGGCCAGGAATCGAACCCGAGACCCAGTGATCCAGATGCAGCAATGCTAACCATTAGACCACGAGTTGCTTAAGAGCTCGCTGGAGGGCAAGGTGAAGATCTGTTGTGTTTTTGGATCAAAACTGGTTCTGCCTCGGAGCCAGTGGTGGTTGTGTGTTGGTTATAAGGAGCCAACTGAGAGGCTGCAACCAACCTGTCTGCATGCTAGACACACTGGACCTACACCTGGAGTACAGTCTGCGGTGCGATTTCGTATGACACTAGGAGCGCTCTCCTAGTTATCCCATGTACATTGGCTGCAAAACTGTACGTCAGTCTGATCATTCGACCTCTTGTCATTCATGAACAGCATTCCAGGTGGTGTTTTCCAACAAGATAACGGTCGCCCACATACCGCTGTTATAACTCAGCATGCTCTACAGAGTGCCGACCCTCCTGACCATCTACGAACCTCCCAGGGCGAACACTATTGCTACTGATGACAAACTGTGACGCTTACTTACGAGATAAAGAGGGTAAGGCAACACAAAACAAAACAGCCAAAACTGACTGGTTTAAGGCGTGCTTACAAAGTGATTAAATGCGACACTTACTTTCCCTATGATGTTGCTTTTAATAAGACCGACTTTCAATAAATTCACTCGCTCACCGCCACTGTCGAAATAAACGTCACGGTAACCTGCTCAAGTCAGCCCAAGTTGTGGTACAAAACACCACATGACCACCCCTGGCCTCAACTTCAACCTCCACACACCTCATTGGGCAGCCGACGCACTCGATGTCTTGGGTCATTTCAAAAGAGCCGAAATCGTGACATCGTACCACAGTAGAGGCCCCCAGTCAGTGAATGTCCAGTTTCTGTGCGGTCTGGGCCACTGAAGACGCGCAGTAGAACATACCGCTGCGAACAATATCCTTTTGCGAGGCACCAGACACCAAATTTACAGTATATGCAGTTCGCTTCACACTACTCTGCCAGGAACTGATTGAGATTTATCTACTGTAAGCAATAGCAGCAGTTCCTGAACCCGATTGTCATTGACAAAACATGACACTCGTCTCCGGTCCTTGTTAATTGAGTCAGTCACACACAGAGTAAGGTTCCCTGCAAGCTTACGTGCTGGCTCACACAATGGCTCCCTAACAAGGTCCGTGAACTTGTAGCCTGCTCCCTTACAGATAGCTTTGCATGATTTCCGTGACGATTCCGGTGCTGTTTCCCTAGCTGGGCTCTCTCAATGACATGGCCCGTCAGGAGTCCTGTTGGCATCTGACGTCACAGACAGGAAGACTGGGTCTCATTGAAACCATTGGGTAGCCTGTGAGACAGAACAGAATGTCATGCATCTGCTAGGTGCTCTGCAATCCTTCTCTCACACTTTTAAGGGGAAGTTTACTGTCTTTTGGTTAAAAACAATCTATTTTTTAAAATTGCATTTTTGGATCCATAAATGTGTTTAGAACCCACCCTTAAAACGGTTTTTCCGAATACGGAGCGGAAATGTTTGTTATTCGCGGTTGAACAAAAAAATGCAACTGCCTGAAATCGGCCTTCTTCACGCACCAGTTTTTTTTTCTTTCGGAGGACGAGTTATTGTACCGGTGTTTGGGAGGAAACACACAAAATTCAAATGGAAGTTTGAAGGCGTGTGTTTGGAAGTTAGCCCCCAAGCATTTGCATTCTGGTGCGAAGACTGTGGAGATTGCGTCTTTCCTGGCAGTGAGCAGCTTCAACGAAGGGTATTCAGCAATTCTGAAGACCATGACAACGATGGACGTCACCCTCTATTCGACGCAGTTCGCCGAGCATTCGGACGACCACCGGATTCAAGTGGCCGAAAACCGCTGTCACCGGCCGTACGAGCGGCTCTGGAGCAGCGCAGGATGGCCCAAATCGAGCAGAACGCCCTCTATGAAGAAGAGGAAGGACTAGTTTATGGACCCGAAATAGCAGATTGAACGTACGTTGCATAATATTGCATTTATATTTAGTCAAAAGTTCAAACGCATTTTTCTCGAAATAATTTTCTTTTTATCGCGCGGTGTGATAACATCAAATCTACTGAACCGATTGCCATGATTCTTTATTTCCGACGAAGCTAACTAAACTGTCTAGGAGTGTATCACTTTTATTCTGATCCATCAATACAAATATTTTTACTTGGCCGACGAAGTCGAAAAATCGATTAAAAAACCTATTTTTCAAATGGCCACCATTTTGTTTCCTATGGTGCAAATAACTTAATCGAGGTACATCTCCTAAAGAATCTTATATACTTCGCTAACGTCAACTCAATTTTGATTTCAGACGAGCCGGCTGACCTGTGATATACCGCGCGTGGAGGTCTAAATCGAAATATTGTTTCGTTCCGACGGCACTTCCACCTTTGCTCTTCGACATTTCCGATCGAAAAAATTCCAGATTGTAGAGGATATATTAATAAACATTTTGACCAAATTTGACATTGATATCTATAATACATCCCGAGAAAATAATTCTCAAAGAACATGCTTTTTCGGGCCAAAGATAGTAAACCTCCCCTTAAAGTAAAAAAATAAAAAAAAATTTAAAAAAAATAATTTTCACTCGTATCTCATTGCCTCATTCCTCAGATTTATGATGAACTGTCTATTATTTCGTTAATGATATGGTTATTGGGATATTTCGAAATTAAGAAACCTACTGCACGAAATTCGAATAGTTTTCAATGAGAAAGTAGGGGACGCTATATCTTTGGGTCGTTGCATAAGAAATGAGGCCATCATACTAAATTAAACTTTGTTAGGAGCAGATCTATATCTGTCTCCAATCTCGAGAAACTGGATTGTATAAGGGGCGATCAAAATTTTTTCGTCTGAGGGCGTTTGCAGCGTATACGCAACCCACTGCAATTCCGATGCAGGTCTGTAAGGACTGATATGTAGGCAAAGGGCTAGTGTGGGCTTCGGACGGAAACTTTTTGATCACCTCTTACACGTAGTACACTTACTTCCATTAGTATATGCCAAAGATAAAATGAGGATTAAATACTCAGAACATCCCACGTATTTAATAAAAGTTTTGAGATATTAAAACGAGTTTTCGGCAAACGATAGTCTGTGAAGAGGAGAGTATTTCGCCATAATGTTAATATGCAAAATGTCTTTATCTACACAATTTCTGCAATGGAATAGTGTAATATTTAAGGCTCATTAGTAGCTGGAGAAACGAGAATGCTGTGGGTTTTACAACAACATATGTCAATAAATTACTTGCTTGTTTACTTTGGGCTTTTCATAAACTACTGACGACTCTGGTCCTCAGTTGCTAGTTCAATAACACAGTGTTTCAGGATTCTGTGTTTAACACGACGGCAAAAGAAGTGCAGGTGTTTCTCAAAACTCATCACTCACGCTCTTCTTAAAAAAAAAGGAGAGAGAGAGATTTGTCATGCCAGAGATATGTTCATCTTGACGAGCCTTTGCAAATGGCTCCTAAAAGAAATAATCCATAGTTTTTTGCATAGAACTATGTTCCTTTTTGGAAATAGAATTACGATTCTCAAGAGGCAACACAAAAAAATCGTAGCTCTGAAGCTGAGATCACACAAACGATTTGCCCAATACTGTTAACTATCTCTCAAGGAGAGCAGATATCATTCCCTTTGGCAGACTAAAAGATATTTCAAGTGAAAAAGTACAGTTCTTCAGTCTGTGCAGGGATATAAACTAAAGTATGATATACTACATATTGCAAGTTGTTTTCATACTTCTCAGAACATTAAGATAGAGAACTAAAATCCTTTGGCAAATTTCATTCACAGTCACTCATTATTAAAAATACATTGGGATTATGGTTCGATGAAAATTGCAACTGAAGTGGCGATTTATTTTCCCCAGACTTCTTCATCCTAGATTTCTTCAGAGAAGTGTCATGTCATGAGTGATTTGAGTAACATCTACACTTCTCTTGTTATTATCTTAAGTTTTTTTTTTTTTTTTTTTTTTGCCAAATCACAGCAGAGTTTACAAAAATTCATCTCACTAACTGTTCAAACTGTGAAGATATTCGGAAACAGTCTATTATTAAACCAGCAACTGAAGCCAAGGCAGGTCAATTGTTTTTGAAAAAGCCCAAAATCGATCTAAAAATAAGCGTGTAATTTGTTCACCGTTCTTGCAAAATCCACAGCAATTCCCGTTTCGCCAACTATCGATGACCCTTAAAACATTACATCATTCCACTGAAAAAAATCTGTAGTTACTTGTGTATTGCGATAGACAAGGAAGGATTCCATAATAACTATGTGAAAAAATACTCTCTCTTTGCGAGTCAGCATTGTCCAACATTTCGGTTCGATGCCTCAAACGGATTATCAGGTATAAGAGATGTTATGAATATTTAATTCAAGTTTTATCGTTTGTCCACGTGAACAGAACTGACTGTACTACACACAGTCCATTTTCTTCGTACTGGAGATACATATAGATTTCCTTCCAAGTTTAAAGAGTGATTCAGTATTTTACCTACATTTAGTATGCACTAATATAGGATCTAAATTGCACCAAATACAAGCCCATAGCGACCACTATTTCTAACTGAAAGTTATTACGTGCAGTGGCTGACTTAATTTCGTAGTATCTCAATAACTACGAGTTATGTTCCATTAAGTAAATGATAGGCAGACCATCATAAAGTGATGAGCGAGGCGATGGAAACTAACTAATTTTTTTGCGAAATACTTTCTCTAACATCATTTAGGAAGAGTTCAGGGGCGCCGGTTTTTGCTTGCACTGTCGTCCGCTGCACCAAAAATTACAGTGTGAGAGCTTTGGCAGACAAGTTAGCCAGTCGCAGTCCCTGCTAGCCAACATGCAAGCGCGCAACTTGGTAAACCTATGGGTAAACCTTACTCCATGTGAGATGGGTGGTAGGTTAGGAGCGCTGTTCTTACGCCATGTTATAAGGCTGAAAACGGTATATCGATCTTTGTAGACTCATTGTACACTCCACACTGATCCTCCAACAAACTGGGCAACCTCATTCACGATGTAGTATGGGCACATCAGAATATGGTAGCTCCAATCTTTCATTCTGCCGCGCGGAGTGGCCGTGCGTTTAGAGGTCCCACGTCACGAATCGCGAGGCCCCTCCCGCCGGAGATTCGAGTCCTCCCGCGGGCAAGGGTGCGTGTGTGTTGTTCTTAGCTTAAGTTAGTTTAAGTAGTGTCTAGGTCTAGGGGCCGATGACCTCAGGAGTTTGGTCCTTTAGGAATTCACACACACACACACACACACACACACACACAATTTCATTCTACCATGCCTCCACTCGATTCCTCACAACCGACTAACACTTATACACCGCTTCACTGCCATGACTTACGTCAGCAGTGGACAGGACAGTCGTATGACTGCTCGGTACGAGTTCTGCATCACCGTGTACTCTGTCAAGGGGGCCGACTAATAAACTGTCCAGTGAGGTTACATATAAGTGGATTTTTCCAGAAAAATATACAGGTCCTCTTTTATTTGATACCGAAATGCAATAATCCTGAAACCTTTGTCATTTATGTATTACCATGTAACCATTATATGGCATGGCCTTATTTTAGTTAAAAACATTTTCCTAGGTCTTGTAATTTGGATAAACACCAGCTCATTATTTATTAATGTATAGCCCTGTATAACGCACCATGAAGATAGGACTGACTCGGTAGATGTGACGTACATGAAAAGAGAAACAAATGATTACAATTACAGAAAAATTTGGTGATTTACTCAAGAAAAAGAGTTTCACAAATTGAGCAAATCAATCACGTGTTAGTCCATCTCTGGCTCTCTTGCAATCCTTCTGAGGGATGTAGTGCCAAATTCTACATCTACATCTACATCCATACTTTTGCAATCACTTATTCGGTTTGGCACTGATTGACAGAGTTGGTGGATATCCTTCTGAGGGATATAGTGCCAAATTCTACATCTGCATCCATACTCCGCATGCCACCTGACAGTGTGTGGCGGAGGGTACTTTGAGTACCTCTATCGGTTCTTCCTTCTGTTCCAGTCTCGTATTGTTCGTGGAAAGAAAGATTGTTGGTGTGCCTCTGTGTGGGCTCAGATCTCTCTGATTTTATCCTCATGGTCTCTTCGCGAGATATACGTAGGAGGGAGCAATATACTGCTTGACTGTTCGGTGAAGGTATTTTCTCGAAACTTCAACAAAAGCCCGTAACGAGCTTCTGAGCGTCTCTCTCGCAGAGTTTTCCACTGGAGTTTATCTATCATCTCCGTAACGCTTTCGCGATTACTAAATGATCCTGTAACGAAGCGTGATGCTCTCCGTTGGATCTTCTGTCTCTCTTCTATCAACCCAACCTGGTACGGATCCCACACCAGTGAGCTGTATTGAAGCAGTGGGAGAACAAGTGTACTGTAACCTACTTCCTTTGTTTTCGGACTGCATTTCCTTAGAATTCTTCCAATGAATCGCAGTCTGGCATCTGCTTTACTGACGATTAATTTTATATGGTCATTCCACTTTAAATCACTCCTAATGCCTACTCCTATATAATTTATGGAATTAACTGCTTCCAGTTGCTGACCTGCTATATTGTAGCTAAATGCAAAGTGCTCCAATTGGAGCGTCATATCAACAAAATCCCGAGCTGGTTGGAGGGATCCTACAAATAATGCTTTGAACTTTCTTAATTGGGCCTATCTGGCCAAGGTAGGGTTTGGCAAGCACTATGACAAACAGCAGAAACTCTCGTCGTGTGCAGACGCCATTATCTTGCTGTAATGTAAGCACAGGTTGGCTTGACATGAAGCGCAATAAAACGTGGCGTAGAATATCGTCGACGTATCGCTATGGTGTAATGGTGCCGCGGATGACAACCAATGAGGTCCAGCTACGTAAAGAAACGGCACCCCAGACCTCAGAACATTCAGGTTAGTAGTCCACCGCTGTCCAGGGCGTCTCCAGATATGTATTCGGCCTGGAATCTCGTTTATTCTTCAGTGATGAGTCCTGCTTCGAACTAAGTGCCGATGACCAGCAAGATGTGTCTGGAGGTGCCACAGAGAGCGGTGGGATACCAACCTGATTCTTGCCCGCCATACGGACTGACAACGAGGAGAGATGGTCTGGAGTGCCATTTTATTTCATAGCACGACCCCTTTGGGTGCCACCCTCGGCACTCTTACAGCTCAGCGGTACATCGGCGATATTTTGCACCTCGTTTTGTTGCCCTTCATGGCAGGCCATCCTGGGCTTAGATATAATGCCCGCCGACACATGGCGAGAGTTTCTACTGCTTGTCCTCGCGCTTGCCAAATCCTACCTTGGCTAGCAAGGTCGCCGGATCTCTCCCCAAGTTGCGTTGAGTCCTCCTGAATCCATCTACCCCACAATCCATGAAAATCGTGATATCCCGGCTAAGATGAGCAGCAACATCGCCATGACACTGCCGATGTCGAGTTCCGACGTGTGCTGGTACACATTCCTCCTTCTAAAGTGACGCATAACACCGTCTTTCCATACAATACCAACATTCTAATGTGGTTTCTGAATGAGAAACCCGCTGCTTAATCGTTCCTTAGACAGGGTGTCACAGGAGGAATGGCCAGCATTCAGGGATATGACAGAAACAATCATTCGAAGCAACAAAATCTGGTAGCTATGGCCTCTAAAGTGCGTATTTCAAGTGCTATGAGCAGTTGTTTAGTGGAAGAGATGTGTTTTACAGAAGCCGGCCGCGGTGGTCTCGCGGTTCTAGGCGCGCAGTCCGGAACCGTGCGACCGCTACGGTTGCAGGTTCGAATCCTGCCTCGGGTATGGATGTGTGTGATGTCCTTAGGTTAGTTAGGTTTAAGTAGTTCTAGGGGACTTATGACCACACCAGTTGAGTCCCATAGTGCTCAGAGCCATTTGAACCATCATTTTGTTTTGCAGAAGCGAAGATGAACAAGTGTTCTTAGCTCGTAAGCTATACATATCAAAGACCACGTTCACTGGACATTTTTCCATATTTTTGTGCATACTAGGACCTGTAAAAATATGGAAAACAAAGAGATTGCAGTAGAAGAGATTTGTTTCACAGTATACAAGGTGAAAATGTGCTCGTAGCTCTTAAGGTATGCATTTGAGAATTAATGTTTACTAGACTTTTTGCTTCGAATGATCGTTCCTGTCACGTCTCCGAATATCGAGCGTTCCTCCTGGCCACACACTTCAAAAAATGGCTTTACTCCTCGTACTTTGTGTAATTGTACTGAAATGCTAATTGTTTGTACATCCAAGCATGTAGTTCCCTTCATGCCAGTCTGAAATCCGTTGCACTCTGCCTTTATAATGTCGCAGCTGCAGAGTCCACCAGTGTAACACGCCCACGGTACTCCTCTAGTGGCGGAAGTGGTGCGCCTACAACGTTCCAATACGGCAACCGGTGCACCTTCCCTGTCTCGATGTTGGTCGCGCGAACAGGCGTTCGGTTTGTCTGTCTTTCCTGAGTCCCAACTACTACACTGGTGTGCAAAAGTTAAGGGGAAAGTAACTATCGCATGATATGTCACAGTCACGTAACATGGCTCGACAAATTCGTGCCATATATAGAAAGAATTGCTGCACTATAATACAGAAGATGACTGAAAGAAATACGCAAGAAGACGAACGGAAATGACATTTTTATTCAAAGACAATACACTGACGTGACAAAAGTCACGAGGTACATCCTAAATCGTGTCGGACCTCCTTCTGCCCGAAGTAGTGAAGCAACTCGACGTGGCATAGACTCAATAAATCGCTGGAGGCCTCTTTCAGAAATATTCAGTCATGCTCTCTCTACTGCCGTCCATAATTGCCAAAGTGTTATCGGTGCAGGATTTTGAGCCGAACTGAGCTCTCGATTATAGTCTATGGTCATTCCATGGGATCCATGTCGGGCGATCTGGGTGACCAGATAATTCACTCGAACTGTCCAGAATATTCTTCAAATCAATATGGAACAATTGTGGCACGGTGGCGTGGCGCATTGTCATCATAAAAATTGCATCGTTGTTTGGGAAAAGAAGTCCATGAATGGTCTTAAAGTTGTCGAACATAACCATTTCCAGTCAACGATCGGTTCAGTTGGACCAGAGAACCCAGTCCATGCCACGTAAACACAGGCCATACCATTATGGAGCCAACAGCAGCCTGCAGTGCCTTTTACGCAACTTGGGTCCATGGCCTCGTGTGGTCTCTGCCTCACTCTAACCCTGCCGTCAGCTCTTACCAACGGAAATCAGAACTCGTCTGACCAGGCCACTGTTTCCCAGTCTCCAAGGATCCAAGTGATATGGTCATGCCGCGCGGGACTAGCCGCGCGGTCTTAGGTGCTGCAGTCATGGACTGTGTAGTTAGTCCCGGCGGAGGTTCGAGTCCACCCTCGGGCATGGGTGTGTGTGTTTGTCCTTAGGATAATTTAGGTTAAGTAGTGTGCAAGCTTAGGGACTGATAACCTTAGCAGTTAAGTCCCATAAGATTTCACACACATTTGAACATTTATATGTGGTCTTCTCCCCCAGGAGAGGCGCGGCAGTTGATGCTGAGCACTCGCGTCGGTCGCCTACTGCCATAGCCCATGAACCCCAAATTTCGCCGCACTGTCGTCACGAATACATTCATCGTACATCCCACACTGATTTGTGCGGTTATTTCAGCCAGCGTTGCTTGTCTGTTAGCACTAACAACTCTATGCAAACGCCGCTTCTCGGTCGTTAAGTAAAGGCCGTCAGCCACTGTCTTGTCCATAGTGAAAGGTAATGCCTGAAATTTGGTATTTTCCGAACACTCTTGATACTGTAAATCTCCGAACACTGAACTCGCTAATGATTCCCGAAACGGAATGTCCCATGTGTCTAGATCCAACTACCATTCCGCTTTCAAAGTCGGAAACTTTTCACTTGAATCACCTGAGTACAAATTACAGCTCCGCCAATGCAAAGCCATTTTACGTTTTACGAGGGTTGGAACTTAAATAGTGGCAAATATTTATTTACAGCTCGTACAAAATAGATAAGTGTTAGAAGTTTTACTGACCTTCAAAGTAGTCACTAGCATGGTGTATAACCCGTTGCCAGTGATGTGAAATTCGTAGGATACTCTTAGCAGTGCCAGTTCTACTTACAGTTCGAGCGGCGCGGTCTGTTGTCCGACGAATTTGTAGCACCGACCTACATCGATACCTCCCCACAGTGCAGCACTCCGTGAAGAATGGGCTGCCATTCCTCAAGAAATCTTCCAGCACCTGATTGAACGTATGCCTGCGAGAGTGGAAGCTGACATCAAGGCTTAGAATGGGCAAACACCATGTTGAGTTCCAGCATTACCGATGAAGGGCGCCACGAACTTTTAAGTTATTTTCAGCCAGGTGTCCGGATACTTTTCATCACATAGTGTATGTAGTCCATAAGGACTGCAGAGATAAGATTTTAGAAAATAGGGCTCATACAGAGGGATATACACAATGGTTTCTCCCTCGTCCTATTTGCCAGTGAAACAGGAAAGGAAGTGAGTAATAGCGGTACCGGATACCCTCCTCCACGCACCGTACGGTGGCTTGTGGAGTATCTACGTAGATGTAGATAAACCTTGTCCCGCCTTTTCCAATGACCACAGGCACATTGTAACCTCCCCTCACTTATCGACCTTAATGACAGTGAAAAATTGAACCGCGTGCACCTAATGGAAATTTGGGAAAAGCAATCGTCACCAAAGTTAATTTGTCGGTAAAGAGGGAGGAAAGGGTCACATCTAAATGAATGGAAAAATGCAAATGAAATTGGTGGAAATTAATTTTGAAAAAAGGGTAAAATTAATAAAGAAAGTATATGTGCGGTCATTGTGTTAACAATTAATTGGCGTTAATTAGATATTTGAGATTTGGGGAAAATTACGGTCGCCAGTCTTACAGACAACTACTATAATAACTGAAAATGAAAGATTAATGCTCATATAATTAGCACTAAAAGCGTGGCAACTGAAGGTTGACATGTGTTGTGTGAAAACTGAACGTTTGTCAGAAGTAATAAATTTCGCTACACTCTGACTTAATTTAGCAAAAGAATTAATAAAACCGGAAAATTGAAAGTTAATTTAGTGACTGAAATTAATAGTGAACTTTGTTTCTGAAGCACTACGAAATTCAATAAAAGAAGGTTAGTCTTGGGCTACCTTAACAATCATTTCAAAAGTTACTTGAATCTACGCAATTTAAAAATAAGAGATTTTAATTTGAACTTCAATTAAATGATTCTGAATAATTAACAATAGTAAAATTTAGTATTTACCACGCTGAGCTGCAGTCACAGGTAAGCTAAAATATGGTAACAAAACTCGCACTCTTAATTTCTGCTCGTTTAATCTAAATATTGTAGCCATCTATGAATACTTTAACTGAACTTTGAAATTAAAGCAGTGAAATGGAATGATATTACTTTAATGCTGGCGTATGAATTTCAATGACACTCGGGTTCATTCCAGAAAAGGAAGGGACCCTGCTTGGTAATGCAATTGGCACAATGAGCAACAAAGGTTCATGCTAAGTTGCTGTATTTTTGTGATGCAACAGTTTGAAAAGCTGAGGTCTGCCATACAGTTCTAAAACTTTACTTGCTTTTAGTCTTCCTTGTTGGCTGATTGAAGGTTTGCAGTCGTCGATCGGGGAGATGGCTACAGTCACTCATTGTCAGCCGTCGCTGTTGCAGAAGCTGGATGTTGGTGCGCCTTCTTCTCGACACTGTCACCAGGCGAAACAGGCTCTTGATGTGCGCCAGCTAATGCTTCCCGTCCGTGACACTGTGTCAGAAACTATCATAGGAAGTCGAGCGCAATTACATGCTGCCAAACCCCGAAAAGGCGGCAACTCGCGGGTGCATCACACAACACACCTGCTCCACTGCCCTACTCCAGCCAGACTCTGCTCTGCCTGCGCTCCACGTGGCAGAGTTAACACTACTAAAGATCCTAAACACTTTGGTTCTCCACACGACCTATCGATGTAATCGTTCGATAGCATAGTTTTCCCTAGGCAAGACCCAACGTAAAAATACAAATAGTATTTACAAAACAAACCAATTATACAGCGACAGAAATGCATAAATAAATATATATACAAAAATTAAAACAATTACAATATATAAAGACACAGAAATATCGTATCTTCAGGTAACAAAATAAGGAAAAATTTTATAGTACAATAGATGGAAATAGGAGGATATGCATTACCGGCGTTACACGTGCCCCACATTGTCTGAGGATGTTCGTGTAACCTAAACAGACTCAAAAAATGTCCCAAAAAGGAAAAAAAGCAGCAGAAATGCATATGCTCAAAACATCATGAAAATTTAGCATTAGGCTAATTAACCATAAACCAATTTTTAGACCATAATAATTGAGTGGAGAGACTCCTAACCTTATTCCACTCTGTCATCTTACACAAAAGAAAACAGGTTGACAACATATTAAAATTCATAGAACACATAGAAAATGGTTTAGCTATTCTAATATCAGCAAAATTCCTAACAGTATCAAGAAATGGAATACTATTTACAAAATTAATCAGAGTACATGGTCATAAAAACAGGTAGATCAAAATACGCAAATTAATAATTAATTACATAGAATACACATTTTTATATAACCTTTTAATAATTAATATTCTTGTCATGAGAGTCCACTTAACGCTAAACAAGAAAATAATACACAGCAGATCGAAAAAAAAACATATTGACAGCAGAATTCTTTCACATCAGCTGTTCGGGAAGAAAAACAACTCTGCCTTTCCTACTTGCAAGAATGCCGACAGTGGCACAAGAGCTGACAGCAGCTCCGCCTCGCCAGTATTGTTGCGCCCGCGTGTGCGGCACACTTGATCTCACTCGCCTGTGTAACGGCATTTCCAGAACGTCCGTTTCACTGAATTCTTTCAGAAAAACTCATCCCGAGTAATCTCAAGGAGTCCATTAACACTATCACAGTGGATAACTCAACACTGTCCATCGTCACACGCATGTACTAGCCTGAAACTTAAAACAGCGTCTAAGTACATCGGCAATGACTAGTAAATCACATATTTATGAAATCTTACAGCTAGTTACAAAATCATATTTACATTCCTTAATCTACTGTGACTGAGCTGAAAACTTAAACTAGCAGCTTGGATTTTTCAATTGATTAATAATCAGTTACTCTTAAATCATTTAGTCAAAATTAATTACTTATTAATTACAACTACTTTAATGTCCTCTTGGTCAGCAAAAGCATAGAAATCTAGCAAATCGTTAAATCTTACACTATATTTACATACTGTACAAATTACCCATTCTGTGGTATTAATCAATCCTAGGTTGGTACAATTTCAAGTCTACAATGTTCCGTATACCTAATCGTTTTCCAGAGCTTGGATACTCTAAGCAATAAGCATTTGTGTGAGGTATACCAATGACTTTATATGGTCCATTATAAACAAACTTAAATTTAGAGATTTCATTGTCCATCTCGCTCGATTTCTCATGAGCTTTTACAAGTACTAAGTCTCCGATTGCAAACTTAGCAAAACACGCTTTAGAGTCATGACGACGTATGCGAGCATCGGCTTTTAGCTTCATTATTTCTCGCAAACGATCTTTTTTCACACCAATACTAATGTCAATCCGTGGAGGGAATTTGATTATCTCTTCCACTAGTTATGGTTTGTCTGAAAACACACTCTTATTCCTCATTATTACTTCATACAGGCCTCGTCTTTGTTCGTGTGTTACGTTTGACACACCGTCTACAATACTTTCCAATTCACTTTCTACACTATTTTCAATGCCAAGATTCCTCACGTTACAGTAGTTAAAATTCATACCTACGTCAATGGCATCCGGCCAGTTAACAATGTGAATAGGCTGGTATTGCCAATGCACACCGTATCCTGCCTCATCAAAACTAACTACTATTGTTTTATCTTGTGACATACATGTCAAAGTTTTGCTTTCGCAATTAATCACTGCACGGTACTTTAATAGCCAATCTAACCCCATAATTACTTCTGTAGTTAAGTCTGGCACGACGACAAATTCTTGTTCAAATCATGCCCCACATATCTCGAAGTTGTGAAAAATCTGTTTTGTGACCGGTTTACTGTCCTTCCCAGTAGCACCGATAATTTTCACTCATGTTACTGGCATAACTACGATACTAGGTCTGTCTACCCAGATACAGCACTCAATTCTGCACCGGTGTCAATCAACACGTTTAGTTGTAGGCCGTGCATATTAACAGACACTACTATCTGTCTAAACTTATCCTCGACTGTTTCTTTATTTTCCCACAATAAATCCTCGTCTATATCCAGGTCATTCCAGAAAAAACCATCCGGCTTTGATCCTAAATCTGGCTTATCTGGCGGCTTTTTCAGCCTCTGTTCACATACAGTTTTAATTTCAACATGTTTGTCCTGAGGCTTAGTCTGTAGCTTCGCCTCCAATACCGAAACCTTTTCCTGTGACTCGTCAACTAGTGAGTGTTGCTTTGCTATCAATTCACTAATCGTCACCTTCGTTGATTCCTCTTTGGTCAGATTGATCTCATCTGCCAATCTACCTGGAGGAATGTGCCCAGTAGTATCTGCAATTACTTCCGCTAGATCTGCGCAACCCACACTGCTACCGTTTGACAGTATAACGTCAGCTATAACCTCATACACCCTGTAATCTACGTGCTTTTCTACCAATCGTGTCCTTAATACTCTCGCAATGTTTAAACTGGAGTTTTGCGTCGGATGGGTCGGCTACTTCTACCACTATAACTTTCGGTAAGGTCTGCCGGTTAGGGCCAGAACTTTCCGTTACTACTTCAACATCCAACTCCTGCGGGACGAAACACGACGAATCTTGCTCGTGCTCCCCATTAACATCAACTATTTCTGGTAAAGTCTGCCGGTTAGGGCCAGAAATTTCTATCACTCCACAAATACTATCTTCCTGCGGGACGAGACGCGGCAAATCCTGCCCGCGCTCCCCATAAACACTTCTCCCGTACAGGCCCCTATAATCTCTTAGATCGTCGTATAAGCGACCGAACTGCCTTAACCAGACCTCATCCCTCTCTGCATCCCCTCCCTCGATGACGGACGTGTTATCCGACATCTGATCTTCTCTCAACAATTGCGAATCATTCTTAAACTCAATCTCCAGTTCCGCGGTGGGTGTTACAGCTGCCACTTTATAATCGTTTTTCGGAACCCTACTTAAATTGTTCTCCCTGACAGTGAATGTATTTTCTTCTGCCGTGTCTACAGCTGATCTACTATTTGTGGCGCACTCCTTTCTCTTAACACTGGCACACTCTCCCGCCATTGATTATTCCATACGGAATTTTCATAACGATGACACCTGGGTTTTCTCCTGTTATTGGGCCGCCAAAATTTCTCCACGCCCTGTCGGCCCCTTACCGGCGCGGCTAATGGTTTTCCTGTCTCGTCCCAGCAGATCGGCTCCCCAGATGCTGCTGAGGCGGCTTATCACACCCTCTGGCGTTATTACTATTCTGTGAAGACCGTATCACGTTAGTATGATACTGTTTTCCGTCATTCCTGTTATTATTTTCATTGTACCGATTGTTATTACGGTCCGAACCATTATTGTTATTGCTGCCATGGTTGCGGTATGCATTATTCCCATGGTTATCGTTGCTGTGGTTCTTGTGGTACCCGTCGTTACCACGGCCTTTACCACTGTCGCGATTATTGCGCCAATTGTCCTCGTCATCAACTCTTTCCAGGAAATCATTGATTGTCTTGTAATTGCTTCCTACGTAGAGTTTTGTATCACCTGGAAACTTCTTGTAGAGTTCCCAGACTATTTCGTATTCCGTGCGGCGATCACGCAAATATTCCAACTTGCGGATCAAGCCCTCACAAAACTCCTTCATCGAGCCACGCAAATTCGCATCGAAAAGTCTCGATACGACAAATTCGCGCCAGACACTTTGTTGTTTTTGCTCTGATCAGTATTCGGCCAGAAACAAATTTTTAAACTCTTCAAAAGTCAGGTTCGTGATGTTGAGGTTTAAGCCCCAACGCTTGGAACCACCAGCAAACACGTCAATAACCGCATTAATTTCTCTCTCATTAGTCCATGATCTGGGTAAAACTCTTTCACAATTTTTAATGAAATCCGTCGCGTGTATACCGCCGTTTTTAAAGGGGTCTAACCGCTCCTCTTTCGTCAACAATTCCGAACTATGTGCACAGATTGGCACATAGCTCTGTCTTTCGTCAAGTTTCTTTTCTAATTCCGACACTATCGTAATTACTTGGCAAGTGGTTGTCGCAAGCGTTTCCACTTCCCTCTTTTTCTCTTCGCAGGTATTAGCATACTTCCTCACTTTAGTATCTCCTTCGGATACTAAAGTCTTTAATGTTTCCACCTCATGTTGATCCTCTTTTTTCACTAATTGAAATTGTTCCGTCACCTTATTCTCGATGATCGGAACAAGTGCTAATCCTACACTTTTCTCGATTCTGCTAATTTATGTTCGCAATTTCCGCCTGAACGCCTATCATTTCCTGTTTAAGATTACCGATTTCGGTATTAATCACAATAATATCTTCTTGATTTTATCAACTTTTGTGTTAACAACTCCAACATTGTTGTTAACAACATTAATAGCTTTGTTCTGATTGTCCAGCTTCCAATCAATTTTTTCAGACTGAGCTTCTTGCTTGGGAGACTGAGCTTTAATTTCTGCCGATTGAGTTTCTATCTTGCTAGATTGAGCCTTGATTTCGTTAACCAAAACATTCAATAAATCACTTAAATTCCCAGAAACCAGCAGTTTTACTTCCGTAGCGGGTGCCTCTTTAATTGTCCCCCGTATTCGTCATCAAGGGGTTCAGATTTGATTTTTACTTCCGATTCCGAAAAATTTTCTTATGTTTGGAATTCCATTTCTGCTCTTTGTTGCGTTTCGGCCTGCCCCTGAACCATGGGTTCCGCATTTCCCACTGTTCGACCGATTGTTCCGTATCCAAGTCTACCAAATTTTGGTAGTAGTTGCCTTCACTCATCTTAATAATTTTCAATATAAATGCCAAATCTAATTAGGGTTCCTCCCACTACTTATTCTCACTGAAGAACTACCTGCTCGTAACCAGTACTTTGTTACGAGATTTGCACAACGCAAAATTCATATCCAGTACAACCTCAAATCCGAAGATTTTCCTGTCACTAGGTCGCCACGTGTAACCTCCCCCTCACTTATCGACCTTAATGACAGTGAAAAATTAAACCGCGTGCATGTAATGGAAATTTGGGAAAAGCAATCATCACCGAATTTAATTTGTCAGTAAAGAGGGAGGAAAGGGTTACATCTAAATGAATGGAAAAATGCAAATGAAATTGGTGGAAATTAATTTTGAGAAAAGGGCTTTAATTAGATATTTGAGATTTGGGGAAACTTTTGGTGTATTTTTATCAATTTCCAAGTACCAGTTTTCATCTTTATCCATATGTCTTTCTAATGGATAATTATTCCTATTTTGGAAAAAAAGCATGACCTAAAACATTTCCTTTTCCATCTAACTCCTTTGGACAATGTTGGCCATTAAATTCATATAAATGTATTCGTCTTTTAACTGTAATTAAAATATCAGGATCATTCATATCATGAATAAACTGAATACCACTATATTTCTGCCATAAACTAAAAGGTGCATTTGTTAAGTCTAATACTCTTTTATTTGCTCCTTTATAATTCTTTTTATTCCAATTACATGTACCAGAATTATAATTACCAAATGAATCTTTTACACCACATCTAAGTTTGTTCATAAAACGTAAAGTTTCTTCATTTAATTCACCAGTAACCTCAAGATTGTGTGTTAGTTGAAATAACATTAATGATTCTCTTAAAAATTCATCACTCACTTGGGTTATGTCAGTTTTTGGTGAAATATCTAAGTAACCACAATTAGCTAAATATTTAGCTACCTCATTCTTTTGCAAATCTAAGTCTGGTGCAGCTGCTATTATTTTCACAAACAGCAATAACAGTAATATCTTCATTTAAAATATAATAGATAACGTTTTTTCATTTACAATTTAATTTAATCATAAATACAAACTACAAATTTCACATATTGTTTATTTTTTGCAAACTAATAAAAAATATTTCTATTAAATGGAGCCGATTGTAGACATCATCAACAACAAGCTTACATACAACAATAAACAAGTTTTAATGATTATTGATGAAGAAATTAATCCATGGTTTAAAGCTTTTAAGCATATTGATGAAGATGATAAAATATTATTAAAACTTTTAAACCCTACCAATTTAGATGTATTAAAACGCAATGTAAAATCTACTATTTTTACCAATGAAGGTGGCCTTTACTCTTTAATTGTAAAATAAAAAAAAAGAAGAAGCTAAACAAATTAAAGGATGGGTTACTCTTGAAGTTTTACCATGATTAGAAAACATGGTGAATATAAGATTAGAAAAGAGATGATTGAAGCTTAGAAATATCAAATAAAACACAAAGATAATTCTATACAACAATTACAAGAATTGAATAAATTAAACACAAAAATAATTCAATTAAAAAATGATAGAATTAAAATGGGAGATGATCATATTCGGAATTTGAGAGAAACAGTTAATATTGCTTCGAAAATAATAGGTAAAAGAAATGAGGAAATAAATAATTTATTACCACATGTAGTTCCTAAAACAATTAATGAGAACTTAAGACCAACATCCATTCTCTTAAAATTATTTGATGATGAATGTGAATATGATTATTATGTCATTAGAACACAACAAAAACATTTACAGAAACAACTATATAAAATAGAAGATAGACATCCAAATTGTGAAGAAATGTTAAGATTGAATTATAATCGTAATTCAATAAATTTATATCAAAGAATGAAAGGAAATGTAAGGATTGACTGTCATATGAACTACTTCAATATTTTGAATAACTATACACAAGAACAATTGGTTCATGATATAACGAGTCAAACTGAAACTATTGTGTGAATTATCAAAACCTAACCATTTAACATAAACTTTATCAGCTTTCTTTTTTGAAACTATTTCAACTAAGTATACATCTGGAATTTCGTTTTCTGTAGTTCTTGTTTATAAAAATTTTCTTTTATATCTTTTAATTAATATGTAATTGGACTAGAATGAATAACATCTTCAATTTCAAGTACTTCTGTTGACCAACTAGGTGTATATCCTTTTTCAAAATCACCTTTATGTCTACTAATTCTAACTTTACAACCTTTTTTAAAATGCCTAGCTTTTCACTAGATATAATGTAACCTATTTTTAAATGTTTTAAATTGACTTCATTTTTATTATACAATGTTTTGTGTTATATTAATCAATCAGATCTTCAACTAAATTTATCCATTTATAATTTCGTTGTAAAGAAAATTTATTCCACATCTTTTCTTTAAGTGTTCATTAAAACGTTCAACAACAGATGCTTTTAATTCTGAAAAAGTAGAATAATGACTAATGTTATATTTTTCATTAATTTTTTAATCTCTTTGTTATAGAATTCTTTACCATTACCCGTCTGTAAATTATTTGGTCGTCTATCTATAAAATTTTTTTGAAAAGCATCAACTATGTTCCTACTTATTTTATATTTAATAGGAACAGCCCAAGAACATTTCGAAAAGACATCAATAACAGTTAATAAATATTTATATCCTTTATTTATTTTAGAAATATCTTTTAAATTACCAGAATCCATTTCAACTAAATCAGCTTGCCATAATTAATCTATATTTAAAAAAATAACATTTCTCCATTTAAAATTCTCTCTCATTTGTTTATGTAAGTCATTAATTATATTTTCACAAATATTATTTAAACCTTCACCAGCACTTACAAAAATGTTTTAACAAATTTACTCTTTTTAGATTTACAACCTGTAAAAAGACTCAATTCTTTGTCATTCATTTTTAGTTGTTACTCTATGTGGATTATGTGTTTCAGGAAACTTTTTACACTTTAAACAATAAATATGATAATCATGTGAAGTATGATTTTCCACTTATATAGATAAAAAATTTATTAAAGTTTCAATTATTTCACCAAATACAATTACATTTACATCTACAGGAACAGTTTTAACAGAATCATTCAATATTACAGTTATAAAATTTTATTTATGTCCCATTATTTGAATATTACTATTTATTTTATATAGCTTATCAGCTATGCTGACTGTTATATCAAAATCATCGAAGTTTAAATCCATATTTATATTTTTACCAACAATAATTATTCTTTTATGTTTGAAATCATATTCATAATAATACATTTTTTGTTCACCACCTGTCATAAAAGTAAATTCCATTATTTGTTTATCATATACTTTTTCTTTAAGATTACTTAACTGTTCTAAGTATGGTGTTAAATCTGGTTTTGACAAATAATCTGAAAAAGCTTCTTCTACTGCCTTTTTTGTAAAGAAATTCTTAAAAGTGTTACAGTTATCTTGATGAATCTGATTAATTTTTTCATTAAATGGTGTATTGGTGACATAGTTATTAAATTGTGTTAGAATGCTCATAAATTCTGGTTTTGTAACATAATCTGTTTTTTTAGTATTGTTTGTTAACTACATCTTTTGCATCAATTGGATCATTTACATTGGCAAGTCTTCTATTTTTGAAACCCATATAGCCTTTAGTTACATTAAAAATAGCATTAAATTCTTTTTGAAATTGTTTAATTGCATTAGTTATCATTGGATAAAATTGCTTAATGATATTTTCAATTTTTTCTAGATCGAATGTAGATGTATTAACTACATGTTCACTGTTTTTAAACAAATGTATCTTATTTCCAAAAATGTCCATTTATTATATCTAAAATATTATTAAAATTATAATTTTCACAAAGCAATTTTAAAACAAAAAGACACAAATGACCACATATTACTTCAGGAAAATTTTGTATTATTCCTGTATTGTAATAGTTAACTACTTGTTTTGGTATATTACCAATAAATGAATAAAATACAAATTTTTATCTTTATTTTTATACTAACAAATCCAATGTGTACCAGGATTATCAGATGTATCTAAATTTACTATACCACATTCAATTTTAATTGGTTTTTTTACTAATGCACCAATCATATATACACCACAAAAGTGTTTAATTTTTAATTGTTTAGTAAGTTCTTCTACATCATAATTGCTTAATGCATTAGGATATTTATTAATTACTTTTTAGAAATTTTTTGTTTTCCTTATTCCAGTTCCAGATTTCTTTTCTATTTCTACGTTATGTCTTTTTTGTTCTTCATATTCCTTCTTGTTTATAACTGCATTTGCAATTGCTGCAGATCCACCAGCTGAAGAACCAATTGTTGCTAAATATGTTAATGCAGCTAATAATAATGGTAAAAATCTTTCTTCATGTTGCGTTAATCCCTTACCATCTTTCTTTTTTGTTAGATATTCAATAATTTTTTAACAGGAATAGCTAATGTAACAGGCAAATTTTCACCAACTTTCTTTTCTGTTTTCTTTTTTGAACATCTGTTAAAAATGGTTCAATTGCATTTAATTGTTCATAATTTAACATTAATTTAATTGACTTTGGTTTGGTTTGCCACTAGGTAGTAAAGTATAATCAATTGTTAAGTTATTCATTTATATAGTTAAAAATTTAATAAAGATTTTTATACTTCTATTCTACATAACTCCATAAAAGCTTCATTCTGCAGCTTTTCTTTACTTCATTTTATTTGCATTCTAAGTTTATTTCTATTTCGTGCCATTCTGGATCTTGCATATGTTTATGATAATCTATTCTATGTTTTTTTTCTCTTGATTTCTTGTCTTTTCACGATTGTAAGAATATGCTAAAAGTACATTTAATAAAATCGACTTGTCATATTTTTCTGTTTCATTCTGCTCTTCTATTCTGAATTCTTTTATTGATGAATCTACAACGGATTTTACATATTCAATTCGAAAGTTTTCAACACCTAAATGTCTCATATGAACTGAAATAGGTTTTGGATTTCCATTTCTTGCATCACATCGATGTACTGTCATTCTTAAACATAATTTTGTTGTTATACTTCCAATGTATATTTTATTGTCAATGCTGTTTGCAATCTTGTATATTGTACCATGTAGTACATTCATATAGATACAGGAAATTTTATTAGAGAAAAAATAATAACAAACATTTCATGAACCCCAACCATTCTCATCAACATCAATTCCCATACCTAGTTTCTGTTTACCATACATAATGCCTCTAACTGCTGTTGCAACCATGTTCTCTTTAAAACTAGAATCATTTGCTGGCATTCTTTCCTTTGCAGCTATCTGAAGTTATTTATCTGCTTCATGTCTAGTTTGCAAATCTTTATGATCTCTGTATGCGATATCATGCTGTTTACAAGCTTCATCTAATGGATTTATTCCTGGATCACCATGTGTTAGTCTTTCTTCAAGTTTAGTAAATGGTCCACAATAATTATATCCTGGTAGATGCATCCCAGGCATTGGAACATTATTTAAAACCCAATTGACTAATCCTTTTCCTTGTTTATCACTTCGCCAAAATATATGTAGATTATTCAAAAATCTAATTAAATATGGAATTACTTATAGATGATCAATTATGAAATCACTAAATTTATTTGTTAACATTTGGGCAATACTAACCTTTTCATTATGGTAATTCTTATTTCCAGCTAATTCTACACCATGAATTACTGCTAAGCTATCAATTAATTGTGTAACATCATTCATCCAAACATATTCAATTGGTTTATCTGCATATTTTTTAATTAATCCTTCACCTATTTTTTCAGGAGTACTTATTTCTGAATCATCTATAGTATGTCTTCTTAAGTTTGGAAAATAATCATCCACAATTGGATTTATCAAATATTTATATTTATTACCTTTACTTGATCTAATTTTACTTGGATTACTATCAGAATACAATGCGCTAGAATCATATCTGCATAATTTGATAAATCTACACCATTGAATTTTTCATTCATATCATCTATAGTAATTTGTTTTTCAGTTAAAAGTCACTTTAATCCATCGGTACTTTCATATGTTTTTTCACCAATTTTGAATTTATCTCCATTGAATTCAACAGGTAAATTACCAACATATTTAAACATGCCAACAGGTTTTAAACCAAAAACCTTATCTTCCTATGATTGATGTACTTTAACATTATTTCACTAACATTTATCTTTTTAGTTTCATTTTGGCTACTACATTCTTTTTCTTCTTGGTATTTATTCAATATATCTTGAACTTCTGATTCACTTAATGCATAATCATATTTTCCAGGAATATCATCAGACCAATCTTTTAATGGTTTAATTGGTTCTAAGTCTCCAAAATCTATATGATGTCGATATGGAATCCTTTGTTTTTCTACTTCTCCATTTTCTTCAATTGCTTTTAAAACATTACCACCTAATCCTTCGATTCCTTGTTTAACTTGTTCAATTGCTTCAATAACAGGTTGATCTTCCTTTTTATATTTATCATATTCTGTTCTTGGTTGCTTTTTTTCAAAGCTTAAATTGTTCTTTTAATCCTTCAGCTTTCTTTTTATTTTGTTTAGCTTGTTTAACAACTTTTTCATCGTACTTTGCAAACATTTATTATGGAAGAAAAACGATTGTGTTTATGTTTATGTTTCTGTTTAATGTTTAAGTTTACATTTGTGTTTAATGTTTATCTTTAATGTTTATGTTTATGTTTCCACTTATGTTAGTGTTAATGTTTATGTTTAATGCTTGTTTGTAAAAATTAATAAGGTAATGTGTTTTAATTATACATATATCATAATAATAACAACCACATGTGTCTGATCCACGTGCAGCATTATCGTTAGACCATGAACAATTTTTAAAATGTAGATCACAAATGGATTCTACTTTTTGTGATTTCTCATATTTTTTTAAGTGCTCAAGGGCTGCTTTTAATTAATTTATATGTTCAGGTAAAACACCATGATCTTGGTCTAATAGACATGTAATATCATTTTTTAATGTGTCCATTCATTAAAGATAAAAATTAATTAAAGTTTCATAAAATGTAGTATTTTATTTCTAAACTTACCTTCATTTGGTTTTCTAGATATTATCTATTGTGAAAAATCCAAACTCATCATTCCAACATTTGCTACACATTTCTTTAAAATTATCAAACTTTAAATCTCCACCAACAAATTCATGATAAATATGATTTAAAACATATTTTGTCTAAAGATATTTAAAAAATTTATATTGTCTCTAACTGTTTAGGTATTGTCGAATAACTTTGAGCTAAATAAAAGAAATCTATACCTTTTTGTCTGCCTCTAGTAAAATATTCTCTTAGAATATCTTGATTTTCTAAAACGAAATCATCGAATACCACAACTGAATTGTCTTCACATTCATCTAAAGGAATAATTTTTTCGTCATTTTCAATAAAAGTAACAATATTTTCATTAATTTTATCTTCAATTGTTTTACATTGTTCTATAATTCCTGATACTTTGGCTGATCTCAGCTTTTTGAATAAACATATAAATCATTAATTTTATTCCACTTTAACCATCCTGGCTCTGAAATATAATTATCAATCATTAATGTTGTTTTTCCACAACCACTTGCTCCAATTATTGCACATCTAATAGAATTTGGTAAAAGTTTGTTTGTTTTTTAACTTATTTCCTGGAATTCTTACTCTAGGTTCCCAATCTGTTTCATTCATTCATTTAATTTTTTTTTCAGTAGTAAATGAGTAGATTATTTGAACTTAGTGATAAATCTAGTATATTTAGAAAAAGATTAACTGTTCCAATACGCGATAGTTACATTAATGTTTCACTAGTTGTTTTTTATTCAACTTTAACACCAAATATTACAACAAGAAATAATAAACTTTATTGTGATGGAGAAACGATAGAAACTCTTATAGGTCAATATAGTCTGAAAAATTTAGAAAAATTTATTCATTCGAAAAAACCTAATAGACATATTAAAGCAGATGAAATTTTAAACAGAATTGTAATTGAAAGTGATGTAAAATTGTATATGGATGTAGCAGATAGTATTGGAAGTTTACATGGTTTTAGTAATCAAATTATTTTACCAAATGAAAACGCTGTAGCTAAAGATGTTCCTAAAATAATTCCTTTTCAATTAATAAATATAAATTTTAATCTTGCTGATGGAATGTATGTAAAACATAATGATCACTTTCATAAAGAAACTAATATTATTGCTTCATTTAAACATAATGCTGAATTTGGTGGATCAATAATTTATGAACCAAAATATCCTGTAAATGTTCCTATTTTTTATACAATTCAAAATTTAGATGTTACTGTAACTGATGAAAATGATAATTTAATTGGCTTTAATGGTGCTACTGTAACAGTTGTTTTAGAAATATCTTAATTTCTTAGTCGGAGACTAAAGTCTGCTTTAGCTAACGCTAGTAAAATTTTTCCTTAATAAAAAACTGCGTCATGAATAATATTTAAAGTTATCAATTTTACTCATTCCCTGAGAATGAGAAAACTAAAAATAATTTAAATGTTCTTAACAAAGATACAGAAATTGTTATAAATATTGGTGATGGTTGGCTTCATCCAAATGATGCACAATTGTACATGAATTTTAGTATTATTGGAAATGATGGAACAGATTATCCAACTTATGATGGAAAATCAAATAAAAAATTAATTGATAATTATGTAGCGAAACTGTTTGATTTTACAACAATAAAGAAAGGAAATAATATTTCATCTAGAATCGCGCATCCTTTTATTTCTTCTTCAGTTTTATTACATCTAACTTCATCTGTTACTGATAAAATAAGTTTAGAAGGACATATAATTATTACAGGAAAAACAAATAGTAAAAGAAATGAAGTACTTTATCCATTATCAACACTCGGTGGATTTTTTAAAGATTATAAAGAAATTACGTGGGAAGGAGATTTAACTTTTAAGGGGATACGGAATCACCTATCCCCGCAATGTTAATATATGCCTACTATAGGGAACATTTTCTCACAAACTACTGGAGACAGAGAGGTAAAAATTTTACTGTATGTGCATTCATATGTTACAACAATACTGAAACAACAGTTTATTGTCAAAGTATTTTCTTACAGAGATATTGTACATTTATTTTTAAGTAAATTTTTTCCATCGCTTTTTACTAGACTATCACCCCTAAGTCTTTTGTAAATCAAGTAATTAAAAAATCGTTGTTTCAGTATGTAATAGGGACCTATGTCACTACGTCATAAAAATTTCAGACTTCTAGGTTGACCAGTACCTGAGATAATGTTCCTAGATGAAGTAAAAAGTAAACTTACGGGAAACGGAGAAAGAAGATTAAAACATTCCTGATCCGTAGCTAATACCCCCTTCACAGTCTTCATAATCATCTTCAAGTCTTCTTTTGTTACCCCTCTGCACCTGTCTTGCTTTTTTCACTAATGTCTTGATTATATTATCAGCATGCCTTAGTCTGTGCTGATCTAAAAAGAACATAGCACGTACCGTACGGGAACCAACACACATACCCAACTTTTGAAGGACCTGGCATTTAGTTATATTTCCAAGATTGAAGGTTGCCACAGCATCATACACACCAAAATGTAGTGTATTAATTCCGACAAACACTGTTTTTGGGAGACGATGCCATATCACACTATTCAAGCACTCGTTGGGGTTCTGCGTTTTTCCGTGAAGACATTTCATCAGAAGACTTCTGTCAGCCAGATCTCTGAAAATGGGCTTTATTTCTGCCATGATGGCTGATGGTAGACTGTGGTGGTGAATGTATTTCTCTCCTGTTGTTAGTCCCCTATTGTATTTACACCAGCTGTTTTCACCTTTGGGGCACAAACCATGTTGTGGATGCTCATCCGTGGATGCGGTGTGGAAATATAAAGCCCATATAGCTCTCCTCATTTCTTCAAGATTGCCTGTATTTTGCCTGATTGCAAGGCCATAGCAGTTCTGAATGTGGTCTATTATGGAATCAGTCAATCTTCCTCTGCCATCCAAGGTTTTCCCATCATCTAGTTTTTTCCCTTTCATAACTGATTTTAACCTTCTCAGCCTGGCACCCATTCTCTTCTGCACATGTCCTATACATTCAAGTTTGCTTATATTTACACTGTTCCCATATGGTTTGCTTTCCAAAACTTCTTTGAATGCTTTAGAGTCACCATCTCCCAGATATTTGACATAGCGAACATTATACCACTGTGAAGAGCGATGAAAAATTTTCTTCACCCCAGCAACCTCCATGCCACCACTACTACCATAATAATTAGCAATACAGTCATCACTGTGTTCATTTTTCAGCCTGCCTGTGCACCTACAGTATTTAGACATAATTGCAACATCAATAACCTTGCCAGTATCAACACTAGTTGCTGTTACAACACCATTGTTGGAGGTGTGGCCCCTTTTCTGCCACGTGCCATCAAACGCCACTGTGAGGTCACGACTGCCGTCATTTTCTTCCACTGCTTCTTCCACAGCAACCTGCATTGACTTCTGTGCTACATCTTCAACTGCAGATCCTAGTACATAATTGTAAGCTTCAAACTTTGAAGGTGCACTTGGAAGATTTAGAACACCACATAGCATATCACCAGCTGCTTTGCCCTTACCAATTGCTCGCAATCCATAAACTAACCTAATATTTACACTATAAAGTTCAGTTTTCTTGTATCCATTATTTACAGTTACTGAAACCGAACTTGGAAACTTACAGCTGTATTTACAAACACTGCATATTAAATTAAACTGGGCAGCCAGGCCAACATGGGATTCTACTTTCAGAGAAACGTTTCCATGACATTTTTTGCAGCACAAACTGTTTTCAAGAGCTTCACACAATATATTCGTATCAATGAGTTCAAAAACTTCATTCCCTCTATCAAGTAAATTATATTTCTCTTCCAAATCTCTTAGTTTTTTATGAGAAGCACTGTTTTCATTTGGTGTAAGTTCGTTCGGCAAATCAGTAATAAGTGGATTCACATTTTCCAACAGTGATGATGATGAACTGCTTTGCTTTGCTAATGAATCATTATTTCTTTTCTTTTGCCAGTTCACACGCTTTTTAAATACTTTTGCTTTAGCTCTAGGCATTTTCACTGCGAAAAATGAAGCACTAAATACGAAATAACTCAACAACAACTACTTTCTTATATCACACTGTTTACAAAACAGTCCCGCCACAAAGTCAAAGAGTAACTTGAGGAAACCAGAGAGAAACATTTTCGGGCAACTAGTGTATAAATAGTCGCTGGAAACCGGGATATTTGAATTCATGTCACTTTAAAGGTACTGCCAAAAAGTTCATGGTCAGCCATGAGAGACGTGTATAACTAAAGCGCAATACCCGATCTCACAAATATATAAAAATAAAATAGTTATAATTGTAGTAGAGCTATGTATGATACGTCATTTTAAAGAGGAAACATGGCAGAATATAATACGCCAATAAAAAAAATTCGATTTTTTAACCCAAAATCCGATTCTGTATCCCCTTAAGGTGTATGCATCGCCGGCGATGGGTGAAGCATGACAGAATCTTTGACCAGCGAGTAGTTTATTGTTAGTGTTGCTTGTCGCGAGTCTGCGCGAGTCGACAGTGGTAGTCGGAGTCAGTCTGCAGTAGTAGCAAGTGGACTGCAGTAGGGAGTCGGCATGCGTCGGCTGTGTGCTCTGCTCGTGACTCTGGAGGATGAGTATTGTTATAGAAGGTAAAGAAGCAACCTTGTGCATTTTTAATAATGTATGTTAATTGTAATTTAATTTGTTAAAAAATGCCCAATAATATTTTTTTATAAAGTAACTTTTTTAAAGAAAAGCATTCATTTCAATTTAAAGAATTTTTCCACTCCTTTGAAGAAAAAGCATTCATTTCAATTTAAAGAATTTTTCCACTCCTTTGAAGAAAAAGCATTCATTTCAATTTAAAGAATATCTCCTATGCATTCCTTCCAAGAATATATATATATATATATATATATATATATATATATATATATATATATATATATATATATATATACACACCAGCATTGCACGAAGCTGTGACGATAAATAAGTGCAGATATAGTTGCAGTTTTTATTGAGGTAAGAATTTGGTTTTGTTATTCAGAATACAGGGCCGAAGGTCAGCGCTGCTGTCCTTATAAAATTTACCAGATATTTCTGTTAGGAGGTTACATTTCGTAGATGATTCATTATTTAATCAACATTATTGTGTGGTTTATGGTCAATTTTCATTTATCATTTTTGTGGGGAGTTTACGCTTGGCTCCATTTTGCATTATTATTAAAGATTATTTTTGTTGGGAGGTTACACTTGGCACCATTTCAAATTATTATTTAACAAAATTTCATGTGGAGCAGTTACACTTGGCGACATCCGGCCAGGATCGTATTTCTTTGTGAATCTTCTGAGAAGTAGTCATATATCTGCTCTTATTTACTTAAATGTAATTAGCATTTGGCGCAACGCATTTACTAATTTGTCACTCTTGCTTTCACAGATCAGCAATTTGTTGCTCTTTGTTATAATTGTGTTTGTTGCATTTTGCATTGTCTTTGTTTCATTAGTGAATAATTTTGATTTGTGTAAAAATGCCACGAAAAACTTATCAGTACATCGCGATGTACAATGAGTGAAATAGCCGATCCGAATAATTTGACAGATAGTATCTGTGACACTCAGTGTAATGATGACAATCCTTCAATTACAGACAATCAGTGTGTACCGACCACTAATGTTGATTTTGATTCTAGTGATGAACAGACGAATTCAGCTGTGTCCTCTGTTAATTTAGCGACAGTTGATGATGCGGGACGTTCTGCTACAATGAAAGCTGCCCAGCTTGACACACCCGGTTTACGAAATTTATGTAATGAACAGAAATTTTTCTAACGAAAATTAACAGTGTACTCAAAGTACGGCAGATTTATTTGATGCCGATGTAGTGACTAACAGTGCACATCCGATTAGCAAACATTTTCAAGAATCACAAAATGTCCGAATGATTACACAAAACGTGACAATATCAGATACACCATCACACAGCACAGAGAATGGAGTTGCTAATTCTGGCTCGGATCAAATTGTGGCACTGTTGCTACAAATGAACAAACAACTTAATGAAAAAATGAAAATGTTAAACAAATTAATGAAAGTCTTGAACAATCGAGAAAAGAACAAGAATACAACCACAAACAGCTTAGTGAAAGTCTCAAACATCAAATTAATCAAATTAATGAAAAACAAGAAACCTTAATGAAAAATTAGACAACAATTCCAGACAGCTTAGTGAACAGATTACAGCCGTTGCCGCGCAGTGTCATGATACTGAAGAACAATTACGTGTGGAAATGGAGGCTTGCGCTAGGAAAAGTAGTGAAGAAATTAGATCTGTTGCTCAAGAATTAAGGGATATGCAAACAGCTGCAACAGAATCACTCAGACGACATTAGTGCAGTCGGTAAACAATGCTCTGAAAAAGCAACAGTTACGCGACGAGTTTAAATTAATGACAGCAGAACTTTCGCGCACAGTGGATGCAAAAGTAGACGCGAAATTCGACCAACAGAACAGTCAAATTGACGAACGCTTTAATCATCACCTGCAAAACAGTGAAACCCGTTTCCGTAAATTTATACAGGAACAGAATAAAGTAAAGCGACAAGTTATGGTAACAATTACCGCACAGAGACAGGAAGATAAACGTAAATTGTTTATGAAAGCAAAAACATACGAGACAACAATATTGCTACAGTATCGGACGAAATTAATACAATCAAGCGGTTGAACACCGAATTGCGTGATGAAATTTCCGATCTTAAAACAAAAACAGACACATACACAGTAGATTTTCAGACAGTGACCGACAGACTTGAACAATTAGAACTAACACAGAATTCCAATGTCATCAAAGCTGACGTTAAAAAATTGAAGAAACCACACCTAAAATACAAACACAAATTAATGCTTCTGACACTAAAAACTAAATATCAGGTAAAAATACTGACTGAAAAATATGATGAATTGGCCAGTCGTATTGACGTTATTGAAAGTAATAATGACAGCAAATCAGACGACACTTCGCCGATTTCGTTTAATCAAACACCTGAATTCCAAAATTTACAGCAGACAATCAGTGAGATAGATTCGTCTAATAATACATTATGTAGAAAATTGTCAACTTTACAGAAAGAGGCTACAGAGATGAAAAATGTTTCAACGTTTAATACATCACAGCAGACGCCACTTTGCGAACATTTGTCAGACTCACACGGCCAGTATAATTTAGGTAATTTACAGAGACTACGCGACTTAAAATCCGAAGTGACAGACAAACAGATTCTTATGCAATCGTGAATCTGTTCACACATTCAGTGACGAGAACGTTGATTATAAGCAATTTGTATGTGTAAAAAAATCTAAGGTATTTGAAAATGAGAGCATTGGTACACGCATTGAACTGGATATGTCTATTTATTTTTGTACTTTCACCAGCTTGGTCTGTAACGCAGAAACTAGCTTTGAACTGGATAGGACAATTTGCTCTTGAATTTTTACAACAATTTCGTGTAATGCAGAAACTACAATTAGCATGGATACAGCAATTTATTTTTGAATTTTCACTGGCATTGCCTGTAACGCAAAAGCTAAAATGTATTTGCAGCGCATAATTAACCTCAGGGGATTCATTACGCTTTAATGAGTATGTGCCGTAGCGTGCACAGGGCCCCGAGCCGTAGTAGTGCTGTTTCATCTTTAGTTTTCTGCACTGCTGCCTTCTCTTCTACTATCCTTTATATCTATCAAAACAGCTCTTCAACTATTGCTCTACCTAGTATTGAAAAAATAAAGAAAACCCAATATGACAAATTTTACCAAAAGTGAATTTTTTTATTAGGCGCTCAGGAAATGACAACCACGAGAACTTTAATATCAGAGAAAATTTTAATCATCAGTATATGTAAAAAAATTATCAGCAAAAGGAACCACATTTTTAGTAATAGAGGTTTTTCACCACAATAGCAACAAAACCAGCCGGTTAGCATACCTAACCAACAATGCAGTCTACAAGGTCAACCAAGCTTTAATGTTTCGCCACGTGCACGTATAGTCTCAACTCCAACAAATTGGACGAAACCAAACAACTGTAATGCGGATATGTGACCGTTGGATGCAGGAGGGTACGACGGACCGACGTGGTCGATCGCATTCACCTCCTTGCACCACTGCACGTGCTGATAGGCAAATTGTGCGCATGGCAGTGACAGATCGCTCAGTGACATCCCGAACCATAGCACAGCACATTGCGTCTGTAACCCATCATCCAGTGTCTGCGCGTACCATTCGACGCCGTTTACAGCAGAGTGGTCTGTCCGCAAGACGTCCATTGCTTCGTCTACCATTGACGCAGAACCACAGACGTCTCCGTCGCCAATGGTGTGATGACAGACGGCTGTGGACGGCAGAATGGAATGACGTTGTCTTTACTGACGAGGCACGCTTCTGTCTGCAGCACCACGATGGTCGGACTCGAGTGTGGAGACACCGTGGAGAGAGGATGCTGGACAGCTGCAATATGTACCGTCACACTGGTCTTGCACCGGGTATTATGGTATAGGGCGGTATTGGATATTACTCTCGCATGCCTCTAGTACGCAATGCCGGTACTTTAAATAGCCGGCGCTACATATCCGAGGTGCTGGAGCCAGTTGTCCTTCCTTACCTTCAGGGCTCGGCCACAGCCATATTTCAACAGGATAATGCGCGACCACACGTGGCACGCATTGTCCAAAGGTTCTTCGTCAATAACCAGATTGAATTGCTTCCCTGGCCGGCTCGCTCTCCGGATCTTTCGCCGATAGAAAACATGTGGTCCATGGTTGCTCAACGAGTGACTCAGATTACATCCCCAGCTGCCACACCTGATGATCTTTGGCAATGTGTGGAAGCTGCTTGGGCTGCTGTACCCCAGGAACTCATCCAACGTCTCTTTGACTCAATGCCGAGACGTGTGGCAGCGGTGATCTCCAACAATGGCGGCTACTCTGGCTACTGATTCTGGCAGGAACCACATGTCACAGACGTCTGTAAACGTAATCATTTGATACTTGGTCAACATGTTATCTACAAAATAAATCTTGTTGTGCTACCTCTTGTCTTTCTTGGTGTTGCATTTACGGTGGCCAGCAGTGTAATTATTTAAGTATTTGTTGCAGTTCGTTTTGACAGTATGTGTTCTATCGTATGGTATGATGACTGAAGGTTTTGGAAAGACAGCTAGAGAACATATATATATTTTATACACATTTCACTACCTGTTAATTCGAAGTTCACTACTTTTCAGCATAATATGCGTTTCTTCTTTCAGGAGAAATTATTCATGAAATTAATGTGGTATAAATAGTTTATTAAACCTATTTCGTTTATGAATGTGATCACATATACTCTACTTGTTTCATAACCTTGCTACAGCTGACTCATGACGAATGACGTTACACATCATTTGCAGCAATAACTCAAAAGCAAACAAAGTAATTACTGATCCCAAATAATGCTACTACTTTAAGAGAGTTCTGAATAATACTGATCAGCTCTGAATAGTATGTCACTTCAGTAATGACTTCTGAATAATACAAAAAAATGCTTTGTAACTGGCCAATGAATGCCACTGTTTATTGTAATAAGATTAGCTATGATGCCAATGATTATTATAATTACATTAATTATGTATAAATGCTATGCCAATAATTCTCATTTTTCAATAGTGACTTCTTAATAATACAAAAAACAATGATGCTTTGTAGCTGGCCAATGAATGCCACTCTTTATTGTAAGAAGATTAATTATGATGCCCATGATTACTAATTATGTATAAATGCCATGCCAATAATTAACTCATTTTGAATAATGACTTCTGAAGAATACAAAAAAAAATGCTTTGTAACTGGCCAATGAATGCCACTGATTATTGTAATAAGATGGCCAATGAGTGCCAATGACTACTATAATTAACTGAATTATGTTAATACTATGCCATTCATTAGCTTCTGTTTTGAATGATGACTTCTGATGGTTTGTAGCTGGTCAGTGAGTGCCAATGTTCTCTGTAAACAAACGATTTATGAACATTCTGTTATACTACATACATGGTACAGAAATGTTCAGTAACTGGGCGATGAGTGCCACCAATTACTCAAATCAGTTGTTAGACTAGTGTAATTCTCAATGAAGACTACTATGTGACTTAATGTCCTTCACCTTCTGACCTAATTACCAGAAATTACTGCAATAACTATTTGTCCTGTCTATCCTCATGATCATGGAGCACTATATTTGGTTTTTGCATTAATTCTACGTTGGTCTACTTTACAAGAACATGGTGTTGACATGACATGCTGTCCACCACCTTGAGTGATGGAGATATTATGGTCCCACTGTTTGGTGTACCTAGTGTACTACCAAATTGATAGCATGGAATATTATTACGACATTTCAGTGTCTTGGCTACACTGATTTATACTTCAAGGAAAAGAGCTTCAGATTGTCTCACTTGGTGCTGTGCTTCTGTAGAAAGATATGGACTTTCAGTGCAGCTGCGTGCAACCTAAAGTGCTACAACCATGACGCAATCCTTCCTATTCCTTTCCTAATTCTTGTAAAATGAGAAAGTCATATACAGTGCGTGTGCACTTCATTTGTTAACAAGATCAGTTGTCCTGAAAATACTAAAGACTTCTATAGTGCATATGCACTTAATTTCACTCCTTAATATGTTTATTTGTTGTAAAAAATATTACAGAGTTTTACAGTACGTGTGCACTTTGTGCCATTTGTAGTCATTACGTATACATTTTTTTGTGATTCCCAGATATGTTCTGTACTACAGTGCATGTGCACTTTTGCCATTTGTTAATATGTTTTGTATTCATTGTGTATACATTGTCATTGCCTGATATGTTCTGTACTCTGTGCATGTGCACTATATTTTATTTCATGTTCTGCACCTATATATATGTACATATTCTGTTATTGTAAAGTTAGTTAATTATGAAAAATTTGTTGCTCATGGCAAGTCCAATTGACTCACCATCGCTGCCAAATTTTTGCCCCCCCAGTGGAGTTATGTAAGGTGTATGTTTCGCCAGCAATGGGCGAAGCATGACAGAATCTTTGACCAGAGAGTAGTTTATTGTTAGTTTTGCTTGTCGCGAGTCTGTGCTTGTCTGCACGAGTCAACAGTGGTAGTCTGAGTCTGTCTGCAGTAGTAGTGAGTGGACTGTAGTAGGGAGTCGGCATGCATCGGCTGTGTGCTCTGGTCGCGACTCTGGTCAGGACTCTGGAGGATTATTAAATATGCGCAAGGCTGTTATCCTGGCAGGGTCGCCAAGTGTAACTGCTCCGAACGAAATTTTGTTAAATAATAATTTGAAATGGAGCCAAGCGTAAACTTCCCACAAAAATGGTAAATGAAAATTGACCATAAACCACACAATAATATTGATTAAATAATGAATCATCAACGAAATGTAACCTCCTAACAGAAATAATAATATCTGGTAAATTTTATAAGGACAGCAGCGCTGACCTTCAGCACTATTCTGAATAACAAAAGCAAAATTCTTACCTCAATAAAAACTGCAACTATATCTGCTCTTATTTATCGACACAGCTTCGTGCAATGCTGGCGCATATATATATATATATATATTATATATATATATATATATATATATATATATATATATATATATATATATATATTCTTGGAAGGAATGCATAGGAGATATTCTTTAAATTGAAATGAATACTTTTCTTTAAAAAAGTTACTTCATAAAAAAATTATTGGGGCATTTTTTTAACAAATTAAATTACAATTAACATACATTATCAAATATGCACAAGGCTGCTTCTTTACCTTCTACAACAATACTCATCCTCCAGAGTCACGACCAGAGTCACGACCAGAGTCACGACCAGAGTCACGACCAGAGTCACGACCAGAGTCACGACCAGAGTCACGACCAGAGTCACGACCAGAGTCACGACCAGAGTCACGACCAGAGTCACGACCAGAGTCACGACCAGAGTCACGACCAGAGTCACGACCAGAGTCACGACCAGAGTCACGACCAGAGTCACGACCAGAGTCACGACCAGAGTACACAGCCAATGCATGCCGACTCCCTACTACAGTCCACTCGCTACTACTGCAGACAGACTCCGACTACCACTGTCGACTTGCGCAGACTCGCGACAAGCAACACTAACAATAAACTACTCTATGGTCAAAGATTCTGTCATGCTTCGCCCATCGCCGGCGAAGCATACACCTTACAAACTGTAATTTTTACACGTAGTTCATCTTCCGGAGACACTATTTTACATTGGTCTGATAAAAATGATGCTGGAATTGAAATAAAAGATACACTTCCTAAAGAAGGAAAAATAGTTAAAGAATCTATGAAAATTCGTGTACCAGTTAAATATGAACCAAATTATGAACTTTAACAACGTGAAATTATTCTTCTAAATCCTAAAATTCCTATTTCTTTTTATGAACTTCAAACACAAGAAGTTGCCAGATTATCTGGTAAAAACAATTTTGAACTAGATATAACAAATTTCTATAACTCTACAGAATTTGATATGTCATACTTCGTATTTGTTACATTTAAAAAAATCGTAAAAATAATCAGTTAGTTGATTCATCATTATTTGATCATGTTAAACTACAGAATATATATTTAAAACATGGTAGAAATGAAGTTTTTCCCCAAGAAATGTGGAGTATCAGTCCGCCAAATAATTTTCTGAAGGCATATGATGCATTTTTAGATTTTAAACGAATTACTTTACTAAAATCAGATATTGATATTAGTCCATTTAGTTTCATAAATAATTATCCAATTTATGTAATTAATATGACACGTAGAAAGAATGTTGTAACTACACAAAAAACTATGAAACTTTGTGCAACTTTTAATGATAAAATTCCGGATGATACACTTGCTTATGTAATTATGTATGTTAAAAAGAATCTTACATATGATGCCCAACATAGAATACATATTGAAAATTATTAATTATCATTTGCTTCTAAATAAATGAATGAAAAACTTAAAAAAATATGAAAGTGTTAACTTCTTGCTTATATACATTTCTGAAACATTTTAAGAAAAAATTTTAGTATCTTACTTATTAAATTGTTTCTGATTTGTTTCATTTAATCTTATGGCTGATAAAGCGGAAAGTAAATAATTATATATACTTATTCTTTAATGTTGTTGTTGTCTTCAGTCCTGAGACTGGTTTGATGCAGCTCTCCATGCTACTCTATCCTGTGCAAGCTTCTTCATCTCCCAGTACCTACTGCATCCTACATCCTTCTGAATCTGCTTAGTGTATTGATCTCTTGGTCTCCCCCTACGATTTTTACCCTCCACGCTGCCCTCCAATACTAAATTGGTGATCCCTTGATGCCTCAGAACATGTCCTACCAACCGATCCCTTCTTCTGGTCAAGTTGTGCCACAAACTCCTCTTCTCCCCAATCCTATTCAGTACCTCCTCATTAGTTATGTGATCTACCCACCTTATCTTCAGCATTCTTCTGTAGCACCACATTTCGAAAGCTTCTATTCTCTTCTTGTCCAAACTGGTTATCGTCCATGTTTCACTTCCACACATGGCTACACTCCATACAAATACTTTCAGAAATGACTTCCTGACATAAATCTATACTCTATGTTAACAAATTTCTCTTCTTCAGAAACGCTTTCCTTGCCATTGCCAGTCTACATTTTATATCCTCTCTACTTCGACCATCATCGGTTATTTTGCTCCCCAAATAGCAAACTCCTTTACTACTTTAAGTGTCTCATTTCCTAATCTAATACCCTCAGCATCACCCGACTTAATTCGACTACATTCCATTATCCTCGTTTTGCTTTTGTTGATGTTCATCCTATATCCTCCTTTCAAGACACTGTCTATTCCATTCAACTGCTCTTCCAAGTCCTTTGCTGTCTCTGACAGAATTACAATGTCATCGGCGAACCTCAAAATTTTTATTTCTTCTCCATGGATTTTAATACCTACTCCGAATTTCTTTTGTTTCCTTTGCTGCTTGCTCAATATACAGATTGAATAACATTGGGGAGAGGCTACAACCCTGTCTCACTCCTTTCCCAACCACTGCTTCCCTTTCATGCCCCTCGACTCATAACTGCCATCTGGTTTCTGTACAAATTGTAAATAGCCTTTCGCTCCCTGTATTTTACCCCTGCCACCTTTAGAATTTGAAAGAGAGTATTCCAGTCAACATTGTCAAAAGCTTTCTCTAAGTCTACAAATGCTAGAAACGTAGGTTTGCCTTTCCTTAATCTTTCTTCTAAGGTAAGTCGTAAGGTCAGTATTGCCTCACGTGTTCCAGTATTTCTACAGAATCCAAACTGATCTTCCCCGAGGCCGGCTTCTACTAGTTTTTCCATTCGTCTGTAAAGAATTCGTGTTAGTATTTTGCAGCTGTGGATTATTAAACTGATTGTCCGGTAATTTTCACATCTGTCAACACCTGCTTTCATTGGGATTGGAATTATTATATTCTTCTTGAAGTCTGAGGGTATTTCACCTATTTCATACATCTTGCTCACCAGATGGTAGAGTTTTGTCAGGACTGGCTCTCCCAAGGCCGTCAGTAGTTCCAATGGAATGTTGTCTACTCCCAGGGCCTTGTTTCGACTCCGGTCTTTCAGTGCTCTGTCAAACTCTTCACGCAGTATCGTATCTCCCATTTCATCTTCATCTACATCCTCTTCCATTTCCATAATATTGTCCTCAAGTACATCGCCCTTGTATAGACCCTCTATATACTCCTTCCACCTTTCTGCTTTCCCTTCTTTGCTTAGAACTGGGTTTCCATCTGAGCTCTTGATGTTCATACAAGTGGTTCTCTTATCTCCAAAGGTCTCTTTAATTTTCCTGTAGGCAGTATCTATCTTACCCCTAGTGAGATAGGCCTCTACATCCTTACATTTGTCCTCTAGCCATCCCTGCTTAGCCATTTTGCACTTCCTGTCGATCTCCTTTTTGAGTCGTTTGTATTCCTTTTTGCCTGCTTCATTTACTGCATTTTTATATTTTCTCCTTTCATCAATTAAATTCAATATTTCTTCTGTTACCCAAGGATTTCTACTAACCCTCGTCTTTTTACCTATTTGATCCTCTGCTGCCGTCACTACTTCGTCCCTCAAAGCTACCCATTCCTCTTCTACTGTATTTCTTTCTCCCATTCCTGTCAATTGTTCCCTTATGCTCTCCCTGAAACTCTGTACAACCTACAGGTCATAACCAATAGATTGTGGTCAGAGTCCACATCTGCCGCAGGAAATGTCTTAAAATTTAAAACCTGGTTCCTAAATCTCTGTCTTACCATTATATAATCTATCTGATACCTTTTAGTATCTCCAGGGTTCTTCCATGTATACAACCTTCTATCATGATTCTTAAACCAAGTGTTAGCTATGATTAAGTTGTGCTCTGTGCAAAATTCTACCAGACTGCTTCCTCTCATTTCTTAGCCCCAATCCATATTCACCTACTATGTTTCCTTCTCTCCCTTTTCCTACTGACGAATTCCAGTCACCCATGACTATTAAATTTTCGTCTCCCTTCACTATCTGAATAATTTCTTTTATTTCATCATACGTTTCATCAATTTCTTCGTCATCTGCAGAGCTAGTTGGCATATAAACTTGTACTATTGTAGTAGGTGTGGGCTTCGTATCTATCTTGGCCACAATAATGCCTTCACTATGCTGTTTGTAGTAGCTTACCCTCATTCCTATTTTCCTATTCATTATTAAACCTACTCCTGCATTACCCCTATTTGACTGTGTTTATAACCCTATAGTCACCTGACCAGAAGTCTTGTTCCTCCTGCCACCGAACTTCACTAATTCCCACTATATGTCACTTTAACCTATCCATTTCCCTTTTTAAATTTTCTAACCTACCTGCCCGATTAAGGGATCTGACTTTCCACGCTCCGATCCGTAGAACGCCAGTTTTCTTTCTCCTGATAACGACATCCTCTTGAGTAGTCCCCGCCCAGAGATCCGAATGGGGGACTATTTTACCTCCGGAATATTTTACCCAAGAGGACGCCATCATTTAATCATACAGTAAAGCTGTATGCCCTCGGGAAAAATTACGGCCGTAGTTTCCCCTTGCTTTCAGCCGTTCGCAGTACCAGCACAGCAAGGCCGTTTTGGTTATTGTTACAAGCCCACATCAGTCAATCATCCAGACTGTTGCCCTTGCAACTACTGAAAAGGCTGCTGTCCCGCTTCAGGAACCACAAGTTTGTCTGGCCTCTCAACAGATACCCCTCCGTTGTGGTTGTACCTACGGTACGGCTATCTGTATCGCTGAGGCACGCAAGCCTCCCCACCAACGGCAAAGTTTTTCACAAAAGTAAAATATAGGACATTTTTAGGGCTAAGAAAAAGATATACAAATACTTTTTTAGAAACTGTTTTGAAAATAATTTTAAAAAACACGTTTTTAACAGAATTATTAAATAGGACAATTTTTGGGTCTAAGAAGATGTTTTAAAAATGTCTTTTAAAAAGCATGTTTTTCACAAAAGTCAAAAATATGGTAATTTTTGGTACTAAGAATAAGTTGTAAAAAAGTCTTTTAAAACTTGTTTTTTAAAATAATAGTTAATTACCTAATATATTTAATTACATTACATTACATTCACCTTTTGGAAATGTATATGGAATAAATTATTTTTTATTATAGTTATTATAGTATATTATTATTAGATAAAAAGGGTAGTAGTTATAGAATGTATGTTCTGGGAGATGAGGACAGCCGGCCGAAGTGGCCGTGCGGTTAAAGGCGCTGCAGTCGGGAACCGCAAGACCGCTACGGTCGCAGGTTCGAATCCTGCCTCGGGCATGGATGTTTGTGCTGTCCTTAGGTTAGTTAGGTTTAACTAGTTCTAAGTTCTAGGGGACTAATGACCTCAGCAGTTGAGTCCCATAGTGCTCCGAGCCATTTTTAGATGAGGACAATTTTGTGAAAAATAAGAAAATCGTGAGTGATAACAAGCGATTTTTTATTTTTTATAAAATTGTCCTAGTGTTCCAGAACATACATTTTGTAACTACTCACAAACCTTTGTGTCGTGCAGTGATCAAGGGTACACGAGTGTGCCTTCGGTTCCGAAAGCCCATATGGATGATGTTCCGTTGATTGTTTCACACGCTGACACTTGTTGATGGCTCAGCACTGAAATCTGAAGCCATTTGTGAACAGGTTGCACTTCTTCCAAGTTGAACAATTCTCTTCAGCCGTATTTCAGGATCTTTTTCCGGCCGCAATGATGGCAGAGATCTGATGTTTTACCGGATTTCTGATATTCACGATATACTCGTGCGATGGTTGTACAGGAAAATCGCCACTTCATCGCTTCCTCGGAGATGCTGGGTCCCATTGCTTGTGCGCCGACTATAACAGCACATTCAGACTCATTTGAATCTTGATAACCTGCCATCTAGCAGCAGTGACCGATCTAACAACTGTGCCTGTTGCCGATCACAGCGCCATGTTCTCCCTATTTACATATCTCTGTATTTGAATACGTATGCCTACACCAGTTTCTTTGGAGCTTCAGTGTATTTATACACTCTTATGTTATTGGCCTCAGTGCTCTCAATTTAAAAACAAGCTATGCACATTGATGGAGGTTTCTGTCTGTCCATGTTACAATAATTCCCGCCCATCGCGTGCGAGCTCGGTTTATAACTTATCAGTATCATTTGTGCTAGCTTTGGTACTGAGGGTTAAGATTACTGATTGCTGTTGAAGCCAATTAGACGTTTTTATATTTTATTTACACATTTTTTATCGTTGCCCATTTCCTTCGCAATGTTCCTTTATAGTGCACCATTGCCGGTTCTGATCTGATAACAAAATGTTATTAATTTCAGATTTATTATCGTGGAACATTCGATAGTTGAAATGTTCTCGCTGTTGTTCACACTGTGCTGTAACTACCGTAATCTATGTAGAAACAAAACTACTGGAGTGGAATGAAACTCTTTGCTTGCATGCATTTGGATTTCTCAGACTTTGCGTGTTAAAGAACTCATAATATCTACTTTTAGTTGTTTATTCTGGTTCAGAAGTTACGTTTTTGTGATGTGACGCTATACCACTTCAAATTTCTCGCTTGCTACAGTATACCATTTAATTTTTCAAGAAATAACTAGCACATTTTTTGTAATAATGTGAAAAACGGAAGGAGTTAATATGTTTTGTTGATAGGACAGTGTAAATTATCAGTCAGAGCGTTTCTTGGTGGGAGGAGAGTGGCAGAAGAGGCGCTGCAGAAGGCGTCAGACTGGGCAGAACGCTGTATGGGGCTACCAAGACTACAGCTCGGCGCCAACCCGCTGTAGCACCAGCAGAAGGCCTTACACGAGAGCCAAGTGTGGCCGCGCATAGACACTGACTCACTAGTCCATCTTCTCTCAGGCATCAAGTCAAATTACGAGCTCTTCCAGCACGTGACACCTGGAGCTACAATAATTAGGAGGATATACCTATGTTAGTCTCGGCTATAAAGATGGCTGTCGTTTGCTGCACTATATTTGCGAACAAGACCAACACAGACTTGAAAAATCTTATAACTAAATACAAAGACTTTCTGGGAGATGTTCAAACAATTTTAGGGATGGTTCATTTAAATATCTACTGATGTTTATCAAATATTCCTCCTTGCAAAAAGAAAACTGAAGCTTCCAGAAGACACAGCCGATTGACAATGTACATCTACATCTACATCTACATCTGCATACATACTCCGCAATCCACCATACGGTGCGTGACGGAGGGTAACTCGTACCACAACTAACATCTTCTCACCCTGTTCCACTCCCAACCAGAACGAGGGAAGAATGACTGCCTGTATGTCTCTGTACGAGCCCTTATCTCTTATCTTTGTGGTCTTTCCGCGAAATATAAGTTGGCGGCAGTAAAATTGTACTGCAGTCACCCACCCGAGCTCCTGAAGCATTTCTACATCTACATCTAAATTTATACTCCGCAAGCCACCCAACGGTGTGTGGCGGAGGGCACTTTACGTGCCACTGTCATTACCTCCCTTTCCTGTTCCAGTCGCGTATGGTTCGCGGGAAGAACGACTGTCTGAAAGCCTCCGTGTGCGCTCTAATCTCTCTAATTTTACATTCGTGATCTCCTCGGGAGGTATAAGTAGGGGGAAGCAATATATTCGATACCTCATCCAGAAACGCACCCTCTCGAAACCTGGACAGCAAGCTACACCGCGATGCAGAGCGCCTCTCTTGCAGAGTCTGCCACTTGAGTTTATTAAACATCTCCGTAACGCTATCACGGTTACCAAATAATCCTGTGACGAAACGCGCCGCTCTTCTTTGGATCTTCTCTATCTCCTCCGTCAACCCGATCTGGTACGGATCCCACACTGATGAGCAATACTCAAGTATAGGTCGAACGAGTGTTTTGCAAGCCACCTCCTTTGTTGATGGACTACATTTTCTAAGCACTCTCCCAATGAACCTCAACCTGGTACCCACCTTACCAACAATTAATTTTATATGATAATTCCACTTCAAATCGTTCCGCACGCATACTCCCAGATATTTTACAGAAGTAACTGCTACCAGTGTGTTCCACTATCATATAATCATACAATAACGGATCCTTCTTTCTATTTATTCGCAATACATTATATTTCTCTCTGTTAAGGGACAGTTGCCACTCCCTGCACCAAGTGCCTATCCGCTGCAGATTTTCCTGCATTTCGCTACAATTTTCTAATGCTGCAACTTCTCTGTATACTACAGCATCATCCGCGAAAAGCCGCATGGAACTTCCGACACTATCTACTAGGTCATTTATTTATATTGTGAAAAGCAATGGTCCCATAACACTCCCCTGTGGCACGCCAGAGGTTACTTAACGTCTGTAGACGTCTCTCCATTGATAACAACATGCTGTGTTCTGTTTGCTAAAATCTCTTCAATCCAGCCACACAGCTGGTCTGATATTCCGTAGGCTCTTTGTTTATCAGGCGACAGTGCGGAACAGTATCGAACGCCTTCCGGAAGTCAAGAAAAATAGCATCTACCTGGGAGCCTGTATCGAATATTTTCTGGGTCTCATGAACAAATAAAGCGAGTTGGGTCTCACACGATCGCTGTTTCCGGAATCCATGTTGATTCCTACATAGTAGATTCTGGGTTTCCAAAAACGACATGATACTCGAGCAAAAAACATGTTCTAAAATTCTACAACAGATCGACGTCAGAGATATAGGTCTATAGATTTGCGCATCTGCTCGACGACCCTTCTTGAAGACTGGGACTACCTGTGCTCTTTTCCAATCATTTGGAACCCTCCGTTCCTCTAGATACTTGCGGTACACGGCTGTTAGAAGGGGGGGCAAGTTCTTTCGCGTACTCTGTGTAGAATCGAATTGGTATCCCGTCAGGTCCAGTGGACTTTCCTCTGTTGAGTGATTCCAGTTGCTTTTCTATTCCTTGGACACTTACTTCGATATCAGCCATTTTTTCGTTTGTGCGAGGATTTAGAGAAGGAACTGCAGTGCGGTCTTCCTCTGTGAAACAGCTTTGGAAAAAGGTGTTTAGTATTTCAGCTTTACGCGTGTCATCCTCTGTTTCAATGCCATCATCATCCCGGAGTGTCTGGATATGCTGTTTCGAGCCACTTACTGATTTAACGTAAGACCAGAACTTCCTAGCATTTTCTGTCAAGTCGGTACATAGAATTTTACTTTCGAATTCACTGAACGCTTCACGCATAGCCCTCCTTACGCCAACTTTGACATCGTTTAGCTTCTGTTTGTCAGAGGTTTTGGCTGCGTTTAAACTTGGAGTGAAGCTCTCTTTGCTTTCGCAGTAGTTTCCTAACTTTATTGTTGTACCACGGTGGGTTTTTCCCGTCCCTCACAGTTTTACTCGGCACGTACCTGTCTAAAACGCATTTTACGATTGCCTTGAACTTTTTCCATAAACACTCAACATTGTCAGTGTCGGAACAGAAATTTTCGTTTTGGTCTGTTAGGTAGTCTGAAATCTGCCTTCTATTACTCTTGCTAAACAGATAAACCTTCCTCCCTTTTTTTTATATTCCTATTAACTTCCATATTCAGGGATGCTGCAACGGCCTTATGATCACTGACTCCCTGTTCTGCACTTACAGAGTCGAAAAGTTTGGGTCTGTTTGTTATCAGCAGGTCCAAGATGTTATCTCCACGAGTCGGTTCTCTGTTTAATTGCTCGAGGAAATTTTCGGATAGTGCACTCAGTATAATGTCACTCGATGCTCTGTCCCTACCACCCGTCCTAAACATCTGAGTGTCCCAGTCTATATCTGGTAAATTGAAATCTCCACCTAAGACTATAACATGCTGAGAAAATTTATGTGGAATGTATTCCAAATTTTCTCTCAGTTGTTCTGCCACTAATGCTGCTGAGTCGGGAGGTCGGTAAAAGGAGCCAATTATTAACCTAGATCGGTTGTTGAGTGTAACCTCCACCCATAATAATTCACAGGAACTATCCACTTCTACTTCACTACAGGATAAACTACTACTAACAGCAACGAACACTCCACCACCGGTTGCATGCAATCTATCCTTTCTAAACACCGTCTGTACCTTTGTAAAAATTTCGGCAGAATTTATCTCTGGCTTCAGGCAGCTTTCTGTACCTATAACGATTTCAGCTTCGGTGCTTTCTATCAGCGCTTGAAGTTCCGGTACTTTACCAACGCAGCTTCGACAGTTCACAATTACAATACCGATTGCTGCTTGGTCCCCACATGTCCTGACTTTGCCCCGCACCCGTTGAGGCTGTTGCCCTTTCTGTACTTGCCGAAGGCCATCTAACCTAAAAAACCGCCCAGCCCACGCCACACAACCCCTGCTACCCGTGTAGCCGCTTGTTGCGTGTAGTGGACTCCTGACCTATCCAGCGGAACCCGAAACCCCACCACCCTATAGCCCAAGTCGAGGAATCTGCAGCCCACATGGTCGCAGAACCGTCTCAGCCTCTGATTCAGACCCTCCACTCGGCTCTGTACCAAAGGTCCGCAGTCAGTCCTGTCGACGATGCTGCAGATGGTGAGCTCTGCTTTCATCCCGCTAGCGAGACTGGCAGTCTTCACCGAATCAGATAGCCGCCGGAAGCCAGAGAGGATTTCCTCCGATCCATAGCGACACACATCATTGGTGCCGACATGAGCGACCACCTGCAGATGGGTGCACCCTGTACCCTTCATGGCATCCGGAAGGACCCTTTCCACATCTGGAATGACTCGCCCCGGTATGCACACGGCGTGCACATTGGTTTTCTTCCCCTCTCTTGCTGCCATTTCCCTAATGGGGCCCCATTACGCACCTGACGGAGTTCCCAACTACCAGTAAGCCCACCCTCTGCGACCGCCCGGATCTTGCAGACTGAGGGGCAACCTCTGGAACAGGACAAGCAGCCGTGTCAGGCCGAAGATCAGTATCAGCCTGAGACAGAGCCTGAAACCGGTTCGTCAGACAAACTGGAGAGGCCTTCCGTTCAGCCCTCCGGAATGTCTTTCGCCCCCTGCCACACCTTGAGACGACCTCCCACTCTACCACAGGTGAGGGATCAGCCTCAATGCGGGCAGTATCCCGGGCAACCACAGTCTTAGTCCAATCGGGGGATGCGTGGGACGAGCTGGCCGTCCCCGACAAACCCCCATCCGGACCCCCACAGTGATGCCCATTGGCAACAGCCTCAAGCTCGCGTGATGATCAAACCTACCAGTAACAAATCTAGAGGCCGTCTCTGAATAGCTATGTCCTTCCTCAATCCGACCTGATAGGGCTCCCAAACGCTTCAGCAGTACTCAATAATAGGTCGCACCAGCGTTCTATAAGCGGTCTCCTTTACAGATGAACCACATCTTCCCAAAATTCTACCAATGAACCAAAGACTACCATCCGCCTTCCCCACAACTGCCATTACATGCTCGTCCCACTTCATATCGCTCTGCAATGTTACACCCAAATATTTAATCGACGTGACTGTTAAGCGCTACACAACTTATCAAGTATTCAAAAAATTACAGGATTCTTTATCCTATCCATCTGCCTTAATTTACATTTATCTATATAGTTAGCTGCCATTCTTTACACCAATCACAAATCCTGTCCAAGTCATCTCGTATCCTCCTACAGTCAGTCAACGACGACACCTTCCCGTACACCACAGCATCATCAGCAAACAGCCGCACATTGCTATCCACCCTATCCAAAAGATCATTTATGTAGATAGAAAACAACAGCGGACCTACCACACTTCCCTGGGGCACTCCAGATGATACCCTCACCTCCGATGAACACTCACCATCGAGGACAACGTACTGGGTTCTATTACTTAAGAAGTCTTCGAGCCACTCACATACTTGGGAACCAATCCCATATGCTCGTACCTTAATTAGGAGTCTGCAGTGGGGCACCGAGTGAAACGCTTTCCGGAAGTCAAGGAATATGGCATCCGTCTGATACCCTTCATCCATGGTTCGCAAGATATCATGTGAAAAAAGGGCGAGTTGCGTTTCGCAGGAGCTATGCTTTCTAAAGCCGTGCTGATGCATGGACAGCAACTTCTGTCTCAAGGAAATTCATTATATTCGAACTGAGAATATATTCTAGAATCCTGCAACAAACCGATGTTAAGGATATTGGTCTGTAATTTTGAGGATCCATCCTTCTACCCTTGTTATATACAGGCGTCACCTGCGCTATTTTCCAGTCGCTCGGGACTTTACGTTGGCAAGAGATTCCCAATAAATGCAAGCTAAATTAGGAGCCAATGCAGTAGAGTACTACTCTCTGTAAAACCGAATTGGAATCCCATCAGGATCTGGTGATTTATTTATTTTCAACACATTCAGCTGCTTCACAACCCCAAGGATGTCTATCACTATGTCCTCCATACAGGAATCTGTACGAGACTCAAACGGCGGTATGTTTGTTCGACTCTCCTGCGTGAAAGATTTCTCAAATGCTAAATTTAAAATTTCAGCTTTCGTTTTGCCGTCTACCATTGCCAGGCCAGACTGATCAGTGAGTGACGATGTAATCCTTCGACCCGCTTACCGATTTTACGTAAGACCAGAATTTCCTTGGGTTTTCAGCAAGATTTTTTGCTAAGGTATGACGGTGGTAGTGGTTGAATGCTTCGCGAATCGCTCTTTTTACAGCAGCACGAATCTCTACTAACTTTTGCCTGTCCTCATTCTCCCACTCTTTCTTGTACCGCGAGTGCAACTGTCTTCGCTTCCTGAGCATTCTCCGAATGGCGCTGTTAAACCACGGTGGGTCTTTTCCGTCCGTAACCCTCTTTTTCGGCACATACTTGTCCAAAGCGTGATTTACAATTTGTTTAAAATTTGCCCATAATTCTTCCATGTCCATCGTACCAAAAGTAAATGAAGTCGATTCATTTACTAAGTGGGATGCTGACAACTGCTTATCTGCTTTTTCTAGTAAGAATACTCTCCTAGCCTTCTTGACCGAGTTTTTAACTTTCGTAACCATAGTCTTAATGACAACATCATGATCATTAATCCCTGTCTCAACACTGACACCGTCGATGAGGTCTGGTCTGTTCGTGGCTACTATATCTAAAATATTTCCATTACGCATTGGCTGTCGATTTAGCTGCTCAAGACAGTTTTCGGATAATGTGTTCAAAAGTAATTCACACGACATCTTGTCTGTACCACCTGTAATGAATCCATAAACATCCCAGTCTATACTAGGTAGGTTGAAGTCGCCTCCGACTAATATAGCATTATCTGGGTACTTCTGCGATACAGAATGTAGACTCACTTTGAATGATTCTAGAACAGTCACGGTGGAACCTGATAGCCTGTAAGAACACCCCACAATTAATTTTATATCCCCTAGCCCTGTTAAATGTGTCCAGATAACTTCACAATCACACTCTACTACCTCAGTAGACAATAGTTTTGTCAACTGCAATGAAGACACCACCTCCTACGGTGTCTAATCTGTCTTTCCGATACACGTTCCAACCCTCACTAAATATTTCAGAACTTCCTATCTCAGGGTTCAGCCAGGTCTCAGTCCCGAGAATAATTTGCGAGCCACACGCTTCCTGGAGGGCAGTAAATTCAGGAACTTTATTCTGAACACTCTGAAAATTTACTGCTAATACCTTGATAGCTGAAGTGTCTTTACACTGAGCACGTCCTGATTTCCCTGCCTGCACGTCCACAGGTGAGTGTTCATCAGGACACCTCTCACTACTGCCTAACCTAAAAAAAAAAAAAAAAACCATGTGCACGCCGCAAGTACTCTGCTACCCGAGTAGCCACTTCCTTTGTGTAGTGCACCACTGACCTATCTAATGGCGTCCTGCAATTCCCCACCCAATAGCGCAAGTCTAGAAATCTGCAGCCAAGACCGACACAGAGTCGACAAAGCCTCTGGTTGAGACCCTCCACTTGGCTCCAAACCAAAGGACCCCGATCCACTCTGGGAACGATGCTGCAAATGGAGAGCTGTGCTTGAACCCCGCGTGCGAGGCCAGCGGTCTTCATCATATCTGCTAGCCGCCTGTACGAACTGAGGATTGCCTCAGAACCCAAGCGACAGGCATCATTGGTGCCGACGTGAGCAACTACTGGCAGACGACTGCACCCCGTACACTCGATAGCTGCAGGCAAGGCCGCCTTCACATTTTGGATGAGGCTCCCAGGCAGACAAACCGAGTGTCCGTTTGATTTCTTTCCAGCCCTGTACGTTATTTTCCTAAGGGACTCCATCACCCGCCTAACGATGGAGCCTCCAATAACCAGCAAGCCTTTCCCCCCGTGTGCCTGCTCGGGCCCTGCTGAAGGTGCAGCCACCTGCCCACTGACAAGATGAATGGGCGAGGCCAGCCGCCCAGCCTCCACATTGGCCCTCTGCCTCAAGCGACACGAATGTGTTGCAGTCCGCCACTCACCCTGACATGAGGGCGGCCCAAACGCGCCGGGTACACTGGAAAGTGCCTCAGCGGCTGAGTCAGCGGACGCAGCAAGAGACACCTGGGGTGTCTCAAGCGACACGTCAGACCCTCCGCCATCGCTGCACCTGGAGGCAGCAGCCTGAAGGCAGCTGACCGTGGCCAACAGCCCGCTCAGCTGCTCGCGAACCGCGGCCAGTTCCTCCTGCGCCTGCACACAGCACGCACACACCCTATCCATCCTGCTGCTAATATCTAACGACTCCACGAATTTATCCTCTACGGCTATTAATAAGCAATAATACTCTTCTCAAATACGAGAATACGCAAGATTTTTATGTAATTAAATATGCAAGTGCACAAACAATCTGAAATAAATTAAGATTCAAACTACAAAACAAATATGAAAGCTAAATATGCGACTCGCTACTGCACCGCTGCTGCACTCCAATGTAATTTGTACATGTACACTGGCTGGTATGTAAAATATTTAGAGCTGTAATTCTCTGTGACAGGTAAAATGGGCACCAGAATGCATTAATGTTGTTCAAGTTTAATGCAGTTGCTACATCTGATAAGGTATGATGTGGTATCACATACCACCTCACAGGCGTCATAGCAATGGAATTGCAAGTTTCCGTGAGATGCCAACCGCAGTCGTGTGGGATCCAGTGGACCCAATGGAGTATGCTCACCGAGTTATGTTTCTAGTAGTTCAGTACTGCGAGCACCCCTCTCCGCCACAATATACACTACTGGCCATTAAAATTGCTACACGACGAAGATGACGTGCTACAGACGCGAAATTTAACCGAAAGGAAGAAGATGCTGTGATATGCAAATGATTAGCTTTTCAGAGCATTCACACAAGGTTGGCGCCAGTGGCGACATCTACAACCCGCTGACATGAAGTAAGTTTCCAACCGATTTCTAATAAACAGCAGTTGACCGGCGTTGCCTGGTGAAACGTTGTTGTGATGCCTCGTGTAAGGAGGAGAAATGCGTACCATCACGTTTCCAACTTTGATAAATGTCGGATTGTAGCCTATCGCAATTGCGGTTTATCGTATCGCGACATTGCTGCTCGCGTTGGTCGAGATCCAATGACTGTTAGCAAAATATGGAATCGGTGGGTTCAGGAGGGTAATACGTAACGCCGTGCTGGATCCCAACGGCCTCGTATCACTAGCAGTCGAGATGACAGGCATCTTATCTGCATGGCTGTAACGGATCGTGCAGCCACGTCTCGATCCCTGAGTCAGCAGATAGGGACGATTGCAAGACAGCAACCATCTGCACGAACAGTTCGACAACGTTTGCAGCAACATGGACTATCAGTTCGGAGACCACGGCTATGGGTACACTTGACGCTGCATTACAGACGGGAGCGCCTGCGATGGTGTACTTAACGACGAACGTAGGTGCACGAATGGCAAAACGCCAGTTATTCGGATGAATCCAGGTTCTGTTTACAGCATCATGATGGTCGCATTCGTGTTTGGCGACATCGCGGAGAACGCACATTGGAAGCGTGTACTCGTCATCGCCATACTGGCGTATCACCCAGCGTGATGGTATGGGGTGCCATTGGTAACACGTCTTTGTCACCTCTTGTTCGCACTGACGGCACTTTGAACAGTGGACGTTATATTTCAGATGTGTTACGACCCGTGGCTCTACCCTTCATTCGATCACTGCGAAATCCTACATTTCAGCAGGATAAAGCACGACCGCATATTGCAGGTCCTGTGCGGGCCTTTCTGGATACAGAAAATTTTCGACTGCTGCCCTGGTCAGCACATTCTCCAGATCTCTCACCAATTGAAAAGTCTGGTCAATGGTGGTCGAGCAACTACTCTTGATGAACTGTGGTATCGTGCTGAAGCTGCATGGGCAGCTGTACCTGTACATACTATCCAAGCTCTGTTTGACTCAATGCCCAGGCGTATCAAGGCCGTTATTACGGCCAGAGGTGGTTGTTCTGGGTACTGATTTCTCAGGATCTATGCACCCAAATTGCGTGAAAATGTTATCACATGTCAGTTCTAGTATAATACATTTGTCCAATGAATACCCGACTATCATCTGCATTTCTTCTTGGTGTAGCAATTTTAATGGCCAGTAGTGTAGGACAGCCGGCGGCAGCGGCGCAGCCCATTCACGCTCGGAGTCACATGGCTACATGAAACTACACAGACGCTACCTGGTCGTGGCTCTGTGACCCTCGTTGTTGCTGTTGTATTAGCTGAACTCTGTTTCTTGCCGCATCACTTGTAATAAATCTTCATGTGCTTGGAGAAATACAAGTAAATCTTTAATTTATTGTCTTAACTTGTTCGACAATCATTTATGCTCCTGTCCAGCTTTCCTGTGATGACGTTACCACCCATCTCTCATTGTTGGGTAAGCAGCCGTACACATGTGTAAGGGGTGTGAACAGCATCAGATGTGTTGCCATTGCGAAGGATGCAGAGATGCCACGTTCTCATGGGAGACAGCGTTGCCAGGTCCTAATAGAGTTTGAAAGGGGTCTCATTGTGGGTCTCCACTCCGCCAGTAGACTGAATCGTGCAATATCTAGATTTCTGGGGCATTTGGACGTGACAACAGCCGAGTATTGCACTGCATGGAAACCTCAGGGCAGGCATACTCATGAAGATGCCATTCGACCATATCTGACCAACACAAGAAAGGAATGCCGTATCGTGGACCAGTAGCTCCTACACATCTTAGCTCGTCACTCGAGAGCAAGTAATGGACTCCATACAAAATTCTGTGTCATTCCACGGCATGTGTCAGGGACTAGCAGCAGCCAGATTAGGGAATTACCGTGCCACAGGTAGGCTGCCATTATCACTACAACATATATGGCTATGTTTGGAGAGATTCTGTGACAAGGAAATGCGACTGATGATCAGTGAATGACGTCACATTGTGTTCAGCGATGAATCGCGGTTCTGCAGTTCCCCTCACAGTCACCACCGGGCAATATGTCGACGACCTGCTCAGAGAGGCCATTCTTCCAGGGTTATGGAGAGGCGCAGTAGAGTTACAACTGGCGTCATGGTGTGGGGACGCATAGTGTATGACTTCAGGTCATGGCTGCTAGTGACTGATTGAACTCCCAAGTCACCACTGTAAGTCACGGACATCCTGTGACCTCACGTGTTTCCCCTCAAATGGCAGTGTCCTGGTCCCACTTTATTACAGGACAATGCTCGTCCACCCGTGGCATGTGGCTATGTGCTGCCTGCGTGCTCATGTGCTACTCTCATTGCCAGTAAGACATTCAAATGAGTCTTCGACAGAAAATGTGTGGGAACAGCTCGGATATCAGTTCCATCCCAGTGCCAGTATCCAGCATATCAAGGATCAGTTATGACAGTCGTGTGCAGTGCTCTCATAACATGAACAAAGAAGGGTCTGTCACAAGAAGAAATGAGTAATAAAAAATACGTTCGCGAAACAGTTTGTCGCACCAAAATCACATGTTTAAAAATCAAGGAAGGTGTTAACTCACTGATAAAATTCATATTTACATCGTTTGGTTTGTAGATGACAAGCTATCAATGTAGGGCACCATATGGACAGTCCTGCTAAACTGTATAATGTAAAATTAATGCAATGACAGAAACTAAAGAAAACTGTCTTTAGGCCCCATTTTGTTAGATCAGTTACAATCTAAAATATGTTCACATTTTACAGTGTTTCAATAAACAAAAACCAACTGATGATGGCACAAAGGTGCCGAAACATGTTTGGGTTACAAGAAAAAAACAGTCCAATAATGTTAACTAAAGATGCACTAAAAATACAACAGCTGCATATCCAAAAAATGAAATCGTTTAATGTATTTGAGATGGTGACTGTAATTTAAAGTTAAATTAAATAAGAAAAAAACACTTAGTGTTATTTTTACGAGTGAATGAGCAAATTAGATGAGTTTCAACATCCATTCTGCAATGAGTATTCTACAATGTTTATCAGTTTTCCAATATATTGCATGAAGGACCTGTAAGTTATTGTCACAGCTGAAATCACACATGTGGTAATTACATACTTCTTCACACACAAGACAGTGTGTCTATTTATTAATAAAAGATATAAATTTCCTGTATGAGTCTGTGATCAATGAGTGCTGTATCCCGCCTGGATGGCGGCGCGTGGGTCTGCTCCTGATAACTGAGGGTAGGCCGATTGTAGGAAGGTGAGCAGGTGAAGTAGAACACTTGGTACTGCAAATAAAAGTGGTTTTACTATGTACTTAACTTTGGCTGAGATGAGCACATAGGTGAGAAGCCGTACATCACGTTACAAATGCTCGCCCACTATGAAACAGAAACAATGTTGCTTGGTTGTCACTCTGAATCAAATGGGCTGAATCCAGAACAGAGCACGTACAGCTGCACAGCACCGGCTAGAGGGCGCTGTCGTTGGTGTCGGTGTCCTAGTGCCAACCTAGCAGAGCGCACCTACATTGTGGCATTGTAGCTATCGATACCACAACCCTCCCCCCTGAAACAGCGCACCGTCGATGAGTAGGGCTTCTGATGGCGGGTGGAGGGACCCAGGGACTGTGCAACTGACGAGGTGCACAGTGGAACTGCCGAGTTGCGCTGTCCACCAGGATCCCCATATTGCTCGCGAGGGGGCGAGGAAAACGCTCAGTGGAAAACCCGCCCAGGTCGCGCACCGCCACTGGATATGCTCAGATGAGGAGGCGGAGCAACGACCTCCATGGGTGACGGCGACGGCGGCATGACGGCAGCCCCAGCATCCATCAATTCTGACACTGCGGAGGAACACGGCGGCGGCGACGACGACAGCGGCGGCGGCGGCGGCGGCGACAGCCAGGCTGGCGAAGAATGCGTCCCTGCTCCCAGCGCTGCCTGCCAGAGAAAATGCGATAGAACACCAAATCATGTGGCGCCAAGCCAGAACGAGGCGAAGCAGCGGGAGAGCGCGATGGTAGGTGCGATAGCTGCAAGAGCGACCGATGGGCGCGGCCATGTAGCAATTCCACTGGGGAACGGGTGCCGATGGCCAGGAGCAATATGAAGCAAGGAAAGTCCACAGCGCGCACTCGCGAGAGTGCGTGGCGTGCAACTTGGTCATCTGCGACTTAAATGTATGCAGAAAACGTTCAGCCTCGTCGTTCAACTGGGGGTGGAGCGGGGCTGAAGTCAGATGGCGAATGCCATTAGCAGCACAGAACCTCTCAAACTCTGAGGACATGAATTGGGGGCCATTATCGGAGACAATAACTTCAGGAAGGCCCTCAATGCAGAGAATAGACGTCAAAGCCTGAATAGTTCTGGCAGATGTAGTAGAAGACAGAGGCACAACAAAAGGAAAATTTCTGTACGCATCAATGACTATCAACCAGCGGGTGTCCCATAAAGGACCCACAAAATCAATGTGAATGTGCTGCCAAGGCGCAGTATGGGTCGGGCATGCAAAGAACTGCTGGCAGGGAGCAGATTGATGCTCCACGCAAGAACGACAATTAGCAAGCAAATTCTCAATTTGTTTATCAATGCCGACTAAAGTGCAGTGATGATGCGCTAATTGCTTTGTCCGCACTATACCCCAATGACCAGCGTGCAGCAATCTGAGGATTTCCGGCTGCAGCGAACAGGTACAACCACACGAGACTGATCATTGTCAGTTCTTAACAAGATAACACCATGGTGTACAGGCAAGTTGTGACGCTGCACAAAGTAACGTCAAGTGGATCGCGAATCTGTGTAGCAGATGGAAGCCATTGAGTACGAATATACTGCAAAAGAATCTGCAAAGAAGCATCGGCGGCTGTCGCGGAAGCAATGCGACGAAAATCTACAGGAAAACCATCAGCTAATTCCTTATATTGCGAATCAATAAACATGCAGGACAATACGGAAGAATCAAACACTTCGTCAGGACCGATAGGTAGACGAGACAAAGCATCGGCATTGCCATGCTGGGCTGTAGGCCGAAAGAATATTTATTCATTGTAGTTAGACAAAAACAAAGACCAATGTTGCAATTTTTGTGCAGTACAGGCTGGAACTGGCTTTGACGGGTGAAACGACTTCAAAGGCTGATGGTCGGTGACCAAACAGAACTTGCGACCGTACAAAAAATCATGAAACTGTCACTACATATAAAATAGCTAAAGCTTCTTTCTCGATTTGAGAATAGTCTTGCTCGGCAGAACTGAGCAACTTAGACGCAAAAGCGATCGGGCGATCGACAGAATTAACGCAGTGTGAGAGAACTGCTCCGATGCCATGGGAAGATGCATTGACAGCCAAAACAACTTGTTTGGATGGATCGAACGGAACCAAACAGCGATCACTCAACAAAGCAGATTTAAGCTTTTCAAAAGCAGCCTCACATTTCGAAGACCAAAGAAAAGGAACGATCTTACACCAAAGGCGATGCAAAGGCGCTGCAATCAACGCTGCATTTGGTATAAACCGAATGTAATATGTAATTTTGCCCAACACAGACTGAAGTTCTTTCAAGTTCCTGGGTGCTGGCAAGTCTCTAATCGCACGGAGATGTGATAGTGAGGGGTGGATACTCTGCCCGTTAATCATACGTCCTAAATGCTGAATCTCAGTTTGAAAAAATTTGCACTTGTCTGTTACACTTTAGTCCTGCCTGCAAAAGTACAGTAAATAAGGCACGCAAATTCTGCAAATGTTCATCAGGGGTCCGACCTGATACAACTATATCGTCCAGATAATTGGAACAACCACGGACTGTGGCACACAACTGCTGCAAATAAGACTGAAAAATAGCAGGAGCCGAAGCACAACCGAACGGAAGACGCCAAAACTTGAACAATCCAAGACGGGTGTTGATCACAAAATAGCGCTGCGACTGTTCGTCAAGCAGAATCTGAAAGTATGTGTCCCGCAAGTCAATCGTGCAAAAGAATTTTCCCGCACCAAGCTTATCAAAAATGTCTTCAGGATGCGGTAAGGGAAAGGTAGCTACCACTGTCTGGGGATTTACTGTAGATTTTAAAGCCAGCACAAATACAGTGACGACCGTTTGGTTTCTTCACAAACACTGCAGGTGAAGCCCATGGCGAAGCAGAAACAGGTTCAATAACACCACTGTGTGACAATACAAAACCCCATTACTAGATGAACAGGTGTAGTATGCAAGCATTGCTTTTTGGAGAGCGAGCTCGCTACATGGTGCGCGGTTCGCCGAAGCGCGTGTCGCGCCCGCGCAAGATTTGCAACGGTCGTTGGGTGGCCACGTGGCCTGCAGCTTGGGGGCATTGTTTGGTTTTTCGCGCATTACGCGATACCTATGTAACTTACGGTGAAGAGCGATGCGGCAATGGACTGTGGTCAGCAATATGCACCTTCTGAAAGATCGATCTTTATTTCAAGTCACAAGGCGCAATTGTTATAGTAACCTCAAAATCGGTTAACAAAATGTTCAAATGTGTGTGAAATCTTATGGGACTGAACTGCTAAGGTCATCAGTCCCTAAGCTTACACACTACTTAACCTAAATTATCCTAAGGACAAACACACACACCCATGCCCGAGGGAGGACTCGAACCTCCGCCGGGATCAGCCGCACAGTCCATGACTGCGGCGCCCTAGACCGCTCGGGTAATGCCACGCGACAAATCGGTTAAGGGGCTCCGGAACGCCCTATACTTGCAATGTTAAAATAACGCTTATAAATTACATATTTCCTCACAAAGTATTTGAGGTAGGAAGTTGAACTTTTTACAGATTATTTATTGGAATATGGGCTACAACGTTACACAGGGATTTTACAAAAGTTTAGTTCAGTTATTAAAGATGATTTTTTTTCAATTGTAATGAAAATTCACAACATTTTTTGCAATTTTTTATTTATATATTCAAAAATACAGTTTTTTGGAAAAAGGCTGTGTTAAATTATGCAGAAGGTACTGTGTAACATTTACTGAAAGTTTGAAACAAATATGTTTGGAAGATCCTTAGAAAACATGTAATTAGTATGAGAAAATAAAAGTTTTGGGAATCGAGCGACAAAGATTGGATTAACTTTTTAGTGCATTCCAGGTCCATAGGATGGATTATCTTCATCCTCTGCAAACTCCTCCTCCAGCTTCCTCTTGTTCCTCCTCCTGTTTACTCTTGCTTGTATTTCTAGACTCTTTACAGCCCTGTCTGCAGCCCGAAGGCGTTCCTTGTCTAAAGCAAGCATCGCTCGTACCATGTTAGAACCTATCTTCATTCCCATATTTTTAAATACCTTGCACCTTACAATGTTGCCATCATTGAAAGTCGCAACAGCATCATACACACCAAAGTGAAGTGTTTCTATTCCATCACATACAGTCTTGGGGATTCTCGACCATATAACACTATTTACACTTTCATTGGGGTTTTGAGTTTTTCCGTGAATACACTTTTTCAACAGTTCAGGTGCTGCTAAGTCTCTGAAAATAGGTTTTATCACCTCCATTATTGCATGAGGCAGACTATGCTTATGAGTGTACACTTCACCAGTTAGCAATCCTTTGTTATATTTACACCAACTGTCTTCTTCTTTGGGACACAAGCTATGTTGGGGATTTTCATCGTCTTTATTGTTACAGTAATAACACATACCTTTGGCTTTCCAACATTTCTCCTTTTCTTAAAAGCCTTCAGAGGATTTCTAATAACTTTACTTTTACTCATTATTATACTTCAACAAAACAGAGACTCAAGAAACAGAATTAATTACGAATATTTTCGAGATAACGACAGAGTAAATAAACATGAAACAATCGACAATCACACCAGCGATATATATTGAACCATCACAGGTTAGCCACAACACATACTTTATCTCACATCACTAAAATGTACCTGATGAACACGGACGTTAATAATAACACCATTTGACAGCAGTTTAACAGCGCCACAGTGGGTCACACCCATGTAGAACACATTTCAAAAAAAATTTAAAAATAGTTGTAGTCTTCGGAATTGAATAAGTTATATATCTATTAAAAGGTAATAGTCTGCAGATTCAGAAAACGCAAAAAAGGAAAAATTGAACTTTTCATGATTTTGAGCCTTTCCGGAGCCCCTTAATATCACGAATACTGAAAGATTAATAAAAATAGTAAATAACAACTTACAGGAATGAGCGAGCACTCATTAAAAACGTTTCGTCATAGCGGAACGAGTGCCGTAGTCATATGTTAAGATTCATACATAATTAACCCCGTAAAGAGCAATAAACAAAGTTTGAGGCAAAATTGTTTATAAAGTTCAATAGAAAGTTCATGGCGTAAAGAACGGCACTATATAATATTTTGGGTGGCATCACACGTATTTTAAACTAGTTAAGTTATACTATATACTTAACTTGCAATAGTTTTCACTGTTTGCAAATTATTATTAACATTTATCGCCCATAATTAATAATTGTAGATATGAAGATTTTGAGCAGCACAATGTGTTGATCGCTATAGATTACGTCTAAAAACGGTGCTATATGCAGGTCTATGTTGAAACTTTGCAGCACAGATGTCAACAAACAAATTTGCGCTAAGTGGCGAAATTTTACAAAAACTAAAACTTGATTTATGGGCGATAGAATAATCTTAGAAATTAATGTAACATAGTAAATAAGATGTACTTTTGAGCGCGGTTCCGATGGTGTACTTATTTCTGTCTAAGGATGTATATCTGGAACCGCGCGACCGCTACGGTCGCAGTTTCGAATCCTGCCTCGGGCATGGATGTGTGTGATGTCCTTAGGTTAGTTAGTTTTAAGTTGTTCTAAGTTCTAGGCGACTGATGACCTCAGAAGTTAAGTCCCATAGTTCTCAGAACCATTTGAATCATTTTGAAGGATGTATGTATCAAAATTTGTAATCTTAACTGGTGAGACTGGTACTTAAATAACTAGGGGTTTGGACATCCGAGCCTATATAAGCGAGCAGCCACCTTGGCCAGGGGTCAGTCGTTGGTGAGTCGTTTTGGAGAGTGGGTGACGAGCAAGCCTCACTGGACGGTGGCCCAAGTGGTCGTTTGAGAATTCTTTTTCGCGCCGATTTATTTCGACAAAGAGTATTGTTTAATACTGCAAGTGTGCAAGCAAATATTTGGTGAACTGGAAAAGCTACGATTATTTGTGTGAGTGCGATTTACGAGGTATACATCGTCGTAAGTGAACATGTGGCGAACTGATTTCGCGCCAAAACTGCTAGAACAAAGAGGACAGTGGGACTTTTGGTTCTGTTCGTATTATTTGAATAAATTTCGTTTATAGCAGCCTACATTATTGCTATTGTGGGCTCGAAGTCAAATTATTATTAAAGTAAAACTGTAAACTGTCTTACTAGTTCTAATTTCATTGTGTGAAAGAAAAGGACAACGCCAATAAATAGTGATTGGACTGTGTTGTGAAAAACTTATTTTAGTATTATAATCGCCTAATTCTTGTTCCCTAGCATAAACTGTACTTATGTGTAAGTGAATAATTAATTCAAAAACTATAACAAATGCGCGGGTGTGGAAGTGTACTAATGCACCAAGTGTGAAAATCATCCCCTGAGACATACGTGAGAGCCAAAATTTGCAACAACATTTTTTAACCAACATTTGTATATGCACATTTCGTGTGAAAACTCCGCAACCGCACTTCTTTATTTACCGTCCCGTCGCAACTGTCTTGCAATTGCGTAAGTTCAGCAGCTACGGCATCGCGCAGTGTGTGCGGTACCAGGAGTGAGCGCCAGAAAATAGGCATGGCATTGTCTTTTAACTACAACATGCGCTGCAAAGTCTGTGGCACAACCAAGGCCATCAGAAAAGAGTTCCGCAAAGTGCAGCAACACTGTCTGCATGGTCACTAGCGTTGATGCAAAGTACATTGTCTCGAATCACGAGGCCAAAAAGTTCAAATGCGTCCATGCCAAAAATGTTCGTATCGTCACTAGAGCAGAGCACATGGAAAGATACCGTACATGTCATTGCACTATATGTGGCTTGCAAACTACACACGCCGAGCACTGATTTCCTGTCCAGTAAATGCAGTCAGTGTGGAATGTGAACGACGAAGCGGGAGCAAACCAAACAAGTCATATGTCGATCTGTTCAGTAAAAAAACTGACGCACCAGTGTCCAGGTGCATACGAACAGAACGTCCACAAATGCTCAAAGTTACAAAAAGTTTCCTCGCATTGCGCTGAATGCGAGAGGAAGTGTCTGGCAAAACTTGATTCACACGACGAGCTGTTGAAGTACGTGAAGCAGAAGGCTTTGAATAAATGGCATTACGCCCATAGGCTGATGTGAATGATGATCACGGTGATTTCCATTGCAAAGACGGGTTTTTAAATTTGAGGATTTGCTCGCGGACGCAGTGACCCACGACATTCTGTGCAATAGCATCTCTAATCATTATATCCGCAAATGAGCGTCCACATGAGCAATTAATGGTACAATCAGAAGTTAGTCCCTGAAGGTCCGCTAACCAAGATTTATTGGACTGAGTAGGGCCATGCTGGAGACGAAAGAATCTGTAGTATGCAGCTACCACATTGACACTGTCACAGAAGTGGGAATTCAAAGTGTCAATCACTTCGTCGTAAGTCTTAGTTTCTGGGTACCGTTGGGTGGCTTGCGGAGTATAAATGTAGATGTAGGAAACAATTTCACGAGCACACGGTATAACACAACATGCGCGTTGGCAATGAAAAAGGCAAACCACTCTGTACCTGGTACGTTGTACGCTGCGACTTGAGCCTCGAGCTGGGCGATGTATTCTGGCCAGTGTTCAACGTCAGGATTGAAGGCACGAAATGGTGGCGCCGTTGGCGACGGCGTCGGTACAGGCGGTGGCGTCAGAGGCGCCGAAGTAGCTGCAGTTTGTAGTGTGACCAGTCCTTTTATGGCAGCAAGCAACTGCGTCATTTGCTGAGCCTGAAAACGTACAAGCTGGATAGCAAAGCCTGTTCCTGTGGCGAAGCCATGTTCTACACAAATTAAAGACTTATACCGAAAGGTGGGAACGCACATTCATTCACTCACACATGGATAGCACAAAAAAGATAAAGCAGTACCAAGCTAAAAAAAAGATAGGAGAGGATAAAAAAATTTTTAGTCCCTGCTCGTCGCCACTTGTTGTATCCCGCCTGGATGGCGGCGCGTGGGTCTGCTCCTGAAAACTGAGGGTAGGCCGATTGTAGGAATCTAGGAGGAGCAGGTGAAGTAGAACACTTAGTACTGCAAATAAAAGTGGTTTTACTATGTACTTAACTTTGGCCGAGATGAGCACATAGGTGAGAAGCTGTTCATAAAGTTACAAACGCTCCCCCCTATGAAATAGAAGCAGTGTTGCTTGGTCGTCTACTCGGAATCAAATACCCTGGATCTGGAGCGGAGTTCGTAGAGCTGTACAACGCCGGCTAGAGGGCGCTTTCGTCGGTGTCGTAGTGCCAACCTAGCAGAGCGCACCTACGTTGTGGTATCGTAGCTATCGATATCACACTGAGAATATTTTGTAAATAAAACAGTCTCGATCGTTATTAACATATTCCTTATTTAGTATGCCAATTTGACTACTTCTGTAATCAGATATCACCAATTAAGATTAGAAAAACATAAAGGGTGACACATGTTTGTTACACAAAAGAAGGTACAAAAGATGAAGAGTTAAAAAGTTAAAAAATTTCAAAAATATTTTTAAAAGTGCACTCACCAATTAACTTAGAACTTGCAGAACAAGGTGCAGTATCGATAAACCTATCCACAATCAAGGCGTCATCTAACAGTTGGCTCAAACTTTTGTACAAATATGTAAGTTCTAGCTGCCAGATAGCACTACGAAGGGGGCTGTTGCTTTCAAATTTTATTGTATTATTTATATTTCGCTCTCTCTTCATACTTACAGATAGATAGGTAGCTTTTAAAATATAAACAATCAGAGTCAGATTATAAAATACAATTAAAATAATATCAGGTTTTCAGACAGCATATGCACATCACTTCTACACAAACAGATCGTTGTGTATGGACAGGAGATTTGCGCAGATACGTAATCTGCGCAAACCTTGACGTTGGAATCTGAGTTTTGAGGAAAATGGCTCTAATCTGTGGGCACCAGTCACGTGTGCACACATAAATCGTAGTGTGTGGACAAGAGGTCGCAGCAAATGCGGCGCGCAAAATGTTTTGAGTCGACTATTTGTTCAGTCTGTTGTTTCTTTTTTGTGTGTGCACAGTGAATTTTGAAGTGGCAAATGTACTTTAGTGCTCTGGACAGTTCATTGCAGGATTTATTTATGGGACTTAACGCATATTAGTAGAAAACTAGGAGCAGGAAATACGCTATAGAGGTAAGATGGCAGAATGTACTGAGTTTCAAACACGACTAAAATATAAAAATATTATCTGTAACTTGTCACAACAGATATACATTACGGGATAGAGATATTTTATTTCATCAAGACATGGCAGAATATACTGAGTGTCAAACACGTCTAAAATATATTATCTGTAACTTCTCACAACAGATATATATTACAGGATAGAGATATTTTACTTACCTTCAAGATTTCCTTCTTCAGGACAGTGTAAATAGCTTCCCTTGTGTTACCTATGATTTCGCTGAATTCTTGTTTCAAAGTTTCAGCAGAAAATTCCAGGTCCTTCTCAGGGTGCTATTTGTGCTTTTACCAGGAGGGGGGGGGGGGGGGGATATCTTCGGGGGTTATTAGAATTATATATGTTACTAGCTTGGACCGTGGCGTTACGCATGGTTAAACAGCTATTTATAAATAAATGTTAATGCCGAAAGTCACTATTCACGCATATGCACTATCAGAAAAGCCATCCCTTGTTATATCTTTAAAAGTACATTATAGGTAAAGCTTATTTACAAAATCCTCTACGTACAGGTATATGAGGGGAATTCAAAAAGTAGAGGCAAATTTGTGAAAAGCTGTACTTATTCTGATGATAGAAAACTGAAACATATTAATAGTATTAATAGTAAGACTTATTAAAAACTTTCAGTATTCAGCTCCACAAATTAAAATTATATGTAAAGTTTTACTCCAGTGCTTGGGAAATAAACATCCCAGGTTGGGACGCATAAACTAAAACCAGAGGAGGGGATGGTCTGATGCAGAGGGGGGGAAATCCCCCCCCCATCCCCCCCTGCAAATCGCACACTGGTCCTTCTGTTTCTTTCTGATGCAAGAAATCGTAATGTCAATTTCAGCTGCTCACGTGGGGAAGTTGCTCTTCTCATACAAGTATTTTTTCCTTAGTGTATGCTCGGTTAACACTAGCAAGTTATTGCAGCAATTTACTTGCGCGGTGAAACTTGCCGCGCGATTTGCGAGTGTAAACATATCGCCAAGTCGACTTGCGACTGTAGCAATTTATTGCGGAAGTGACTTGTTGGAGTTGTTGCACGTTTTCCGCTTCCAGTGTGAACAACACGCAAGAAGTATCTGTAAGTAACTTGCAGCTTTTAGGATTTATTTCTATTTCCTGCAAGTAGGAAGCGCAAGTTATAGTAAGTATGTTGTCTGCATAACATTCATATTTAACATTTTACTTAATGTGATGACTTAATTTTATGTAACCATCTTACGTATTATATGCAAACAAATTTCAGAAATGGAGGAGAAACGGGAATGGATGAAGCAGGATACAGAACATTTTATTGAAGCCGTGAAGAGCTACCCCGAAATACGGAACGTGCATAACCGAGACTTTAAGGATAGAGTGAAGAAGATGAGCGCTTTAAATGAAATATCGTCGATATTCGACACATCTATAAAAGAAGTACATAGGAAGTAGCATAACTTGAAGACACAACCCTTTTGCCACCTGCATCCACTCGCTTGTTGTTTTAGGAGTCTAGAAAAAGACGATGTGTAATTATTACATGTTCTATTTACTTAGCTTTTCACTTTCCATTTTATGAGCATTAGAAAAAAAAAAACATTTTTATAAGCATATCATTTTGTAAAATGCAGTTTATTTCAATAAACATATAATTTCATTGTTGTGTTTTCACATACCTTCAAATAATTTTCTCTTTTCAAGACGTTAAAAAAGGCTCTACATACATCGGGTACGATCAGAGAAATCGTGCAGACGGGAATATGAAACAAGTACATTAGGGACTTGTATGAGTCTCCTACAAAGAAAAGATTTCAAAATTCAAACTTTTTTGGTTGTATGTTTCTCATAAATAAATGAAATGCCTATTTTATTCGTAGTTCACCGGTAGCTGTAAATCATAGTGACTAGCAAACGTTCCTTTGCTAAAATAGCAGTACCGAAGTTTGTGTCTCGTTTTGATATGACGGGCGCTATTAACATTAACAAATACTGAGGATCATTTGAGGACATTCTGCAAAAGTATCCATGCCCTCGATACTAAGTTCTTGCTAAGGGTTATTACCGGCACCATTTTACGATCTTCTCATTATCTACTCTCTAACCAAAATACTTTTCTTTTTCACGTTTTGCATTACAATTACAAGAGCTGCAGCATATCCCACCCGCCTACTTGTCATTTTACACTTCGGCTGACACTCGTAGTGGTACTGAAAGCATATGTAAACAGTATGAGCAAGTTGTTGACGCAAGTTTCCTGCCAAAGAACTTCCGGAAGAATCTTGCGTAATTCTTGCACTGCTGTGTAAATACAGCTGCAAGCGGCTAGCAATAACTTGCAGCAATAACTTCTGCAAGCGACTTGCTAGTGTAAACCCAGCTTAAGATGGGCTATATGTCTGTTTGTTGAATTTTGTGTCCATTCTTTTTTTTTTTTTGCAACACATTTGCGAAATAAACTTAGAGGTTGTGAGAGCGTAGTCGCTTGTCGCCAAAAATTCTTTCATAGGCCGACAGATGGCGGGCCAGCGGTAGATGGAAACTTGTGTGGTGACGACATACTACATTTTCAGTGATCGCATGCACAGACTTTTCAGCATATATATTGGCAGACAGTTTAGGACGTTATGCCATGTACATTTTAGTTCATTGGAGATTCTGACATACTGTGTTTCTTTCTTTTTGACGAACAGTAAATGAAATCAGATTTTATTCTACTCCAAATAATTGTTGTGTACAGTTCTATGGATACGGTTTCGCAAATACGTGAAATACATCTAGACTTGTAATATCTTTGACTGGTATAGAGGTTTATTAATCGCTGACTGCGTATGATCAATGTTACGTGAAAATGGCTACCATACCAAGAACTCATGAAGGTAAAAAAATTAAAGTTTTATTATACCTGTGAAAGTACTTTATTGAAATATTTGTTATACTTTTATTGAATTTTAAAATTTTGTACAACTTAACACTCTCCAAACAATGTGAATTTCGAACAGATGACCTTTGTGTTTACTTTTGTGTAAATATTGCTACAGAATGATCTATTGTGCAACAGTTAATGAGATCCCCATAAATATATGTTGTATTTTTTGTCATTTTGTCTCCCTGAGTTAATTTGCGGTGTTTGGTATATTCATTTCACGGTACAAAATTACCGTAAACGTATGTTTTGATTAGACTTTGATATGGTCTTCAGTTTACAAACAAAACAGTGCACAATTTGTTTGACCTGGGAAGTTTCAAAAATGTTTACCATATCTACGACTTATAACCGTCATTGTAATTTCTTATAGCCTTGACGATACTATTTTTTTAACGTCTTTTGTCGTTTGCAGATATTGAAGCTCAAATTCGCGACATACAAGCCCGAAAGAAGGACTTAAACGAGGAAGTCAATGAAAAGGATCGTGTTGGATTAGGAGAAAGCGGATACTATGATCGTGACATATACGATGGAGGCGGCAGTAAATTTGACGGATACGTCACATCAATTGCTGCAAATGATGAAGTTGAGGTATTTGAAATACAAACCTGGAATATTTATTTCTTACGTTCAGTGATAAATTTTGAGTTGACAACCGCATTGCTTTTAATAACGTTAACCTTTTGTGATGTAGATGTTTATTTTTTGTATCCATGTTTACAGGACGAGGACTATGACGTAGTATCCTTCAGCCAAAATAAAAGAGCAGGCTACACAGCCCCAGCTGCTCTTCTTAATGATGTTGCTCAGGTAAGTTTAGTCTGTGAATAGGACATATTTGAATGACTTTTATTGTGTAGTTTGCTAACAGAAGTGATGGTACAGTATTAAAAAAGAAGAAAATAAATGTGTGCAGTTGTAAGCTTAGAAAGTGACAGTTTAGGATGCCGCATAAACACCTCCACTGGAAAGATGATTTTCTTACAAACATGTCCTCCACTGTCCCAACTTTGTTCCTTGCAAAGATTTCTGGCCATACTTGTGGCAAATCTCATAGAGCCGATTCTATAACTGCTGCTCACTGGAGATCAATTTTGACCTTAGTTCACAAATTTGCTATGTTGTGTAACACTAATTTGAACACGTTGCAGAGTAGTTCTAAATGAATGCAAAATGTGTTTGGCAACACTGCTGATTCATCTGCCCATCAAAATTATAATTGTACTTATAGGTTGGAGGTTTTGTGTTTTGAAGATGGTGGAAAATAAATGGAGAAACTTCTAATACTTCTGCAGAGCCAAGAAACATCTAAATAGTCAAATATCCATTAAGTAAACAAATAGAAACAATGTAGTTCTCGGCACTTAAGCTCTTGAGCACAATGCTGTGTGGACGAAAGTTTCGTTAGCTCCATGGTTTTAAAGCTGCTGTTATTCAGTGGCAAAGAATCTGCCAACAGAAAGTGGCAGAGCTATACATTTTCATGTCATCAACACAAAGGTTTGTTTGGTATTTTTTGGAGGTGATATACTCTTCCATTCCTCAGATGTCCATGCTGATATATATGCACCAATAGTTTAACTTCGACTGCAAACCATAATGCAATTCAGCATTTTGCCAATTAATGTTGCCAGGGGAAAAATGTGGCTGGAGGGGAGAGGACCATGTGGGATCAAACTCTAGGCATTTGGCACATAACCATTGAGCCACTGGTACACAATTTTATTTCATTAACAGATAAACATGACTTTGCTAATAGAGTACATATTGTGATGGCTGTGCTGATTTACCCACATGTCTGTCAGTCAACGTGCATGCAGTTGTCATTGCTAATTAAGCACATGTAGGAGTTTAGTAGTTCGATTATTACCCTCCTGTAACCAGTGACATGCCTGGAATTTAATATGAATTGTGTAGTTTCTGCTGTTCAATCCTAAGGAGATTTTTTTGTAAGCGATGTTGGAATATAACCCTCCTGTCCCTCCCCCCCCCCCCCCCCCCCCCCGCTTTCCAAAATCTTCTGAACAGTGACAGGCAGACCTGTTCACAACATGAAACTCATTCTTCTTTTGTAATTACACTATTTTGGGCTAAGAATAGCGAAGCAGAGTGGAGCAAAGTAGGGGCAATGGTTTCAGTTCACTGGTGCCTTGAGATGCAACAGCTTTGCATTTCCATACTACCTTTTGTACTCCCTGTTAACATGCAGTATTGAATTTGCATTACACGATCTGTGTTGCTTAAAGAACACACGCCTGTGTAGAAAATGATACTGTTTTCATATTATGTATGTGTCTCGACAAAAGCAACAGTACTTGCATTGTCTTTTACAACAATCAGTGTAAGTCATGTTTAATTGGCTTATTCAATGCAAACAGGGTGCTCAAATGGTCTAAACCCTTCTTGTAAATACAATAACATGAAAGTAATATAAGCATCAACTGCTCTAAGTATTTACTGATCACTTTAACGTGCAGGCAGTTTTCCGTACTTGGGCAAAGTGGTATTCCTTAACAGTGGGATGATATTTATTACAGATGTTAGAGATAGGAAATGTGTTCCGTATAACTGCTTTAAAGTAGGCAGCAGAGCCTATGACATCATCACTGTTTTCTCGGAAACCTGACTTCAGTCTCTGGCAGTGTCCAGTTATAACTGTAATCCTGTCACTTGAGTTTTGTCAGGTATATGATGAACTCCACCAGCAAAGAAAGGACAAGTACCAAAGTTCATAGCTACAAGCCTGCTGTTTGCCCATAAACACAAGTTGCCGTGACTTCTACGTAAATAGTGCTCTTCTTGGTCACATAGATATAACAGCAATGTTGCTGTGTACTTCTGTTTTCATTTGACTGAGCACATATGTTCTCTCATGGGGGAGGTGGAATAAACAAGAATACAATAATTTTGTTTTCATTGGAGGAGCTTTGTATGTTTTTCATCTGGAGGGTGGACAACAGCATTGAACTTTTTCCAGGCAGTAGACTTTCTCTAATGGAGCACATTTGCAATTGTATATACTGCATCATTTAATTTTCGTCTTTCACTCTCCTCAGTATCACAAAACAAAGCTTCATTAGAGGTCGTCTGAACCCGACAACTGGTCATTTCACCCTGCCAGTTCTATGTAAGTAGGAAGTGATTGAAGTGCCACAATACTCAGACTTGTGGAGCTATAATGGGAAGGAAGAAAGCCAATATAGCACTGATGAAACAGCAGTGCCTTGGTTTCTAAGATAGGCAGCGCTCAACATTAGACTCATATTCACTCTTTTTCTGATGTCTTCAGACATTTCACTCAAAATATTAAATACAAACCTTGTCTACAAACAGCGAAGAAGACAAATTATGACAGAGGGTAAATTCTACTTAGTTCAGAATCACTTCCTTCCTCAACATCTGTGCTGTGCTCCCTGGAAGAATCACTTGAAATACCCAAGAATATAATTATATTTGCAATACTACCTTCTATATTCGGAAATACGGAAGCGTCCGATCCAGCCCGTCTGCTTTGACCCATGATGCCACAAATATGGCGGAAACGACCATAAACTAAGATTCCAATATGGCGCATATAAAGTCGGTACGCACACATTATGAGGGCGAAAATACATCGAAAAACAAACACCCACACTTTCCACGAAAAGCCTAATGACACTAACGGGGCAAGCGCGGGAAATGGGGTGTTTTTGGGTGGGGACAAACTAAATATAAACAAATTTAGACACCCACCCCCATACAAAACCACACAAGACGATGAGAAAAACAGACATCACAAAACTCCCCAAATACCACTAAACACAATATCATCCGGAATCGGACACTTCCCTTGACCTATATAGCTCAACAGCAGCTCCCGATCCCATAAATTAGGATCAAACACTTCCCTTGGCCTATATAGCTCAAAAACATCTCCAGATACCAATATCAACATACACAGCCACACATTGGGGTCGAACACTTCCCTTGACCTGCGCACTGTTAATTTTATCCGTCATATTCATTCCTGAACCAAAACAACAACCGATTAATTTTACTAAAATTACCACACAATGCACAGCGAACAACACTAAATTAACCTTAACACAAAATCGTTAACTCACTGAAACGAATTCCACTACAAACACAGCCGACACTCGAACAATTCTGGATAATGAGCAAAAGCAAACTGAGCCCATTACACCACACAAACGAAAACCCTCAACATACCACCAGAGAGCACAACAAACCACAACACGGCGACGTCTACAAACACACCACACTCACAAACTAAACTCCGCGCCGTCATGACGTCACCTACGACAAAACCCTTACGTCACGGGTCAAAGCCAACGCGTGGGATCGGACCCTTCTGTCGACCCCTATATTCAGTCCTTTTTTTTTTTTTTTTTTTCCCCCCCCCAGGCTGCTTTAAAAGCTGCTTTTGTGTGGCGTATAGCTTTACTGCACATCTCTGGCTTTGTTTGTGTCAATGGTTCCTTTGAATTTCTGCTACTGTGAGTGGTAGTGGTATGGCGGGTGCCTAAGAATCTTGTGACTTTGTTCGTTGGACATCTCATTAACAACTTTCTGTTTAACTGTGGCATATTTAGTTTCAAGAGTTCAAGCCTTGCCTTAGGCATCAGCTTGCACATAACAGTGTTATGTTTTAAGCATTCAAACAGTTCACTTTTTCTCATTTCCATTGTTGGAGCTTTCTATTTAATACATACATGAGTGGTCTGTAGCATTATCCAGTACAGTGATAGCTGATTAGAGTTTTCTAATAGTTGCCCCATGAACCACTTCAGAAAACTATCATTATTCATCTCCTCATGATAGTCACTTGTTTTCCTTGATTTGGAATATTCAAGACAAAAGTATCAACAAGTATATCAGTCTTATAAATCAGTTCATACTCTATACTCTGATGCAGGGATAGAGGATAGCATGTCATTCTAAATTGTTTCTGTTGTATTTTTTTTACAGAGTGAAAAGGACTATGACCCATTTGCTGAGCGCCGCCGTCCAACGGTTGCAGAAAAGGAGGATGAGTATCGACAGCGGAGGCGTCACATGATAATTTCCCCTGAGCGGGCTGACCCCTTCGCAGAAGGTTTGTACTGTAGTATACTTTTCAGTTATTGCTACATTTAATTTCCATGCACAATCTGAATTATGTTTATGTTGGAATGTGGTGAGAGGCACTTAAGAAATCAAATGAGAAACATTCAGTAAAGTGGTTGACATGAAAGATTGTTGTTGCTTTGAAGTGTGTTTCATTTATACTTTATGGCATTGTAAGAGTTGGTAGCTTCAATTAAATATTAAATAAGTAGCTTGTGAAGTAATTAATACTCTCGTAAGGTGTGGTATTGAACTGTAACGTCGTCTTGAGTTTGCAATAGAAATCCGAAAATGCTGTCTGCATTTAGATGGTGCTGTAATATTGTAAAATTTCAAAATTAGTCGTTAACGTTGGAAGGTGGTGTTGAAAGAAGCATTTAAAAAATATGTAAATACCAATGCTCAAATGCATGATGGCTCATTTTTAGCATGTGGCTTAGTGCGACCGGGGTCATGTAAGTCCGACATTAAAATATATTGGAGTCATAAAAGGGTGAACCAAACATTCTGCAGAAAGATAAAATGTAAAAACTACGCCCGCATCTCGTGGTCTTGCGGTAGCGTTCTCGCTTCCCACGCCCGGGTTCCCGGGTTCGATTCCCGGCGGGGTCAGGGATTTTCTCTGCCTCGTGATGGCTGGGTGTTGTGTGATGTCCTTAGGTTAGTTAGGTTTAAGTAGTTCTAAGTTCTAGGGGACTGATGACCATAGATGTTAAGTCCCATAGTGCTCAGAGCCATTTGTAAAAACTACGGAATATTAAAGGTTGAATGGGAAGGGATTTTATGCTGGTCTGCAATTAATGTAGGAGAGAGATAATAGAAAGAGTGATTTCAATAAACCCATTAATGAAGTCTGCAAATGAAGTAAATGTATGCAATAGAGATGAAACCCATAGGTGTGAGGAAGCTGAAGATTTAAGTGCATAGAATGAAGTAGTGAGGGTTTGCTGAAGGAATCTCATAAAGGTTCTAGATGTCTCATCAAGTAAGATGAATCACTATTAAAGGAAGTGTTCTTACTAAACTGGGATGACAATGTGAAGAAGTAGTGTTTCGAAATGCAGTATGTCACCTCATCAAACAGTGCCTTTTACCCAAGTGGAAAATTTTATCACTGTGTATTGGAAGTAAATTTGAAATGTGCCTCTTATTCTGTCTATGAAATCATCTAATCGGTATGGAAATGACATGGCCAGAATTTGAGGTGGTTATTTATTTACATTTGTGAAATTTTGTTGTGAAGAAAACATATACTGCGTCAGCATTAGTATTTAATTTGTTGTGAAAAGTTGAATAAAGTTATATTGGAAGTACTGATTTAAAAAAAAAGAGAGAGAGAGCGACAGCTTGAAGCTCTAGAGATATGTATAATAGAACAGTTGTAAACATTTCTTGACAGCAGCATGTTGTTAAGAAGAGGCACAAGTTACGTCTCAGTAATGGGAAGTATGAGTATGAGAAGGTTCTGCAGTATATGACCAAAGAAATGAGCAGGACTAAAATATCTGTGTATAATCTAGATAAAGTAATTGGTACTGTTGTAAAATACAGTTTACTCTGAGTACTTTTTTTTTCTAAGTAATGAAGATGGGGTCAGGATTTGGCAAACAGTGGCAGCTGTTATAAAGAAAACTATTAGTTTGCAGCACAAAATCCTCTGAGACTGGAAAGTTCAAACAAGAGGCAGTTGCAGAGCTATGTTTAAGTTTTGTAGAAAATAAGTATTCAAATAGTGGAAAAAGTCAATGAACATAGCCTTAATTTAAGGCCCTGAATGACCCAAAATGAGTTGGCATATAGAGAGATGATCAGTGTTCTATGGGGGGAGGGGGGGGGATAGGTAAAAGATAGTTAATAAGTTTGTTATGGGAGTTGATTCCAACATACCTTGGATGTTGATGAGAGAATTGGATATAACATTTTGCATCAGAGTGTTGTTTACTTTTCGGCAGTCTTTTATAGAAAGTTGATAGACCATTACGTAAATTTACGTTGGCAGTTTATAAGGGCTAAAAAAATTTATTTGAGCTGTTGAGTAAGAAATATAAAAATTCTTGAGTAGCTCATTGATTAAAAAAGAGGAAAAACTTTTGAAATTAGTCATTTCTGTTCCCTCTGAATTACGTCAAATCTGTTGTTTTCATTAAACTAACCATCTTTGAGGCTTCGTTCACTGACATGATCTCCCATGGTGAATTTTAGAGTATATGTAGTTGGTTCAAATCGTAAGGATGACAGGAATTTCCATCACCTCTGCATGGCAGACAAGGGGAGATAAGCTGACACTGAGCAGTTACTGATTTTAAAGCTGTATAAAATTACAAAAGTTGCACAGAGTTAATTCTAATGTCTCCTTAGTCCCTTGTGAAATGAGGACGACAGTTGCTGCCAACAGTGATCTGATTGATACACATTGAACTTTGTCACAGGTATGATACACTTAGGTGAGAGTTTTGAGCCCCTGTTTTGTACACCAGCCTGTAGTTTTATGCTGTACTGTATTATCTTGTGGTCTGCATTGAATCTAGAAGGCAGTACACAAAACCGGGTGAAATACAGTATGGCCATGGCAGTTGTGCAGTATTTGGAGCATTTTGTGTCCATGTCAGCTTTTAATGCGACCTCAATTAATTCGTAACAGTCATCTACTGACTGAGTAGAAGTTCAGGTAAATAGTTTTTTTTTCATAATTTCATTATGAAGCATTCACTGTTTTTGTTTGTGCAAGGATTAGTGGTCTTCCACGTAAGTATTTTTCCCTCCTGGACATAGCTCTTAGCCATTGTTACACTTCAAGTTTTTCTTCTTTTGTCCAGTTTGTCGTTATCATTGTCTACCTTTAGTGTTAGGCTTTTCCACCTGTTTTGAACTCGACATTACATCCACTGTGAGTAATATACAAAGACAGGCCAGTACTTACCTTAGCTCAGTGCAGCTGACAGTCACACAAAAACTGACAAACATAAATGGGGAAAATCTAGCTTTCGAGATTTTGCCCCTTCATCAGAGGAGGAGGAGGTGGAAAAAAGGGAAGAAGGAAAGGTGGATGTAGGTCACTCACAATTTAGATTATGGGGTAACAAGGAGAAGGTAAGCAAAGATGGAGTAAAGGGTGTGAAAGGGAAGTCCAAGATCGCACATCATAAGTACTGTGTTGGCTTCAAAGCAAAGAGGATAGTTTGAGAAGTGAAGAGGTATATGTGAGTTGAATAAGAAAAATAATACTACAGAGAGAAAGATAACAAAATAAAAATTAAAAAAAAAAAAACATGAAAAGTGAAAAAATTAGAAATGAAAAATAAATGAGTAAAGAAACGAAGAGGAGACAGGAGTACAGGTTCGCGTAAGTTGAGTCCAGGGTGATGGTGGGATGAAAGGATGTGTTGGAGTGCAGGTTCCCATCTCTGCAGTTCTGACGATCTGATGTTGGGTGAGAGCAAACCAATGGTTTGTGTGGTGTAGCAGGCACAGGGGTCTGTTGAGGTAACGCAGGAGGGCATGCTCCACCACAGGGTATTGGGCATCCCCCAACGCACAGTTCATCTGTGCATGTTCGTGCTTTCAGTCAGTTTAGTGGATGTAAAAGACTGTGGAGAGAATACGTCAGCTGATAGATTACGTATGTTGTTTCACATGTTGGCCCTGCCGTAAGCAGTATATGTTTTATCCAGTGGTGGTTTTGGAGTATGTGGTTGTGGGGAGTGCATGGAGCATGGTTTTCAGTGGTGTCAGTTACAGATGTAAAACCTTAAGCACAGATGATCTGGGAATGTCATAGGGCTGGACAAGTATATAGTGGAGATTAGGACGCTGACGAAAGGCTGCTGTGGATGGCATGAGGATGATATAGGGGAGGGATGATCTCATTTCAGGGCTCAATTTGAGAAAGTCCTAATCCAGGCAGAATAATCTGTAAAGACATTTAAGGTCAGGATGGGTGGTTGTCAAAGGGGGTGCCCCTTTGCGGCTTAGAGGCAGAAAGGTTAGGATGAAGACTATGCAGTACTGTGTAACAACAAACTGCTTTCAATGAGCTGACATCACAACTGTTAGCATTTCGCGGGAAAATATTGCAGTTGGTGGTTTGAGAAGCACTACTTTCAAAGTAAATTTCCTTTTACACGAAATGAATTGTGTTAAGTGTGAGAATGAGTGATGAATTTTTTAAATCACGGAGCATTTGACCCTCATTCAAAACTTAAACTTTGAGAACTAATCACTTAGAAAAATGTCGGGTCCACAAGACAAGCCATTAATGCCATTATTTAAAATTTTACCGGCGCATTTGTGTTTGATATATCTTAACGGTAAAGATAACACATGTCGGAAAATAACAAGTGTCAAGGCTAGTTTCTCATATTTATTTCAGTTCTTTCGTAGATTAAAACTTATGCAATAATGATGGTAAAAAGTGTAATTAAAAATTCTTTCAAAAAAAGAGTATGAAGTGAGTTTTTGAGCAATTTCACACATAATTGGCTTTTCTATGGAAAAGTCGAAGTGCAAGTGTAATCAGCCAGGTAACCCATGAGGTATTCAGCACACAGCAGCGAAATTTATAATTGTCCTTTCCAGAAACATTAAGCTGCTGCAATTTAAGCTGTCCTCTTATGATCCGGCCTAACCACACCTTCAGAAAAAAACAATAAATGTTCGGCGACCAATATTAGATGTGAAAGCTTATCTTTTCTCGTACCTGTACTGTATGTATATTAATTTAAACCATTAATTTTTCCTATCATTGTGTTCCCATAAATAAACAGTGATGTTATTGACTGACTACATAACGTGTCCTATGCTCAGAATATTAGCTGTCGTTGGCTGGTGAGATCACGTGACAAGCTCTGATTGCCCGACAAAAGCGCATCACACAGCGTAATCTTTATTTCAGTGTTTTGGAAGCTACTATGCTGTATTTGCTGGAAATTGAATTTATACTTTGTGATATGAAAATATGCAGTTTACGTGTTGACATGCATCAAATATTTCTCCAAAACACGTTTGTTTTTTACTATGTTTTGATTCCTAAAGTGCTGGGAAGTTCTATGCTGGTGCATAAAACCTTTACTATTCAAAGGATTGATAAGTTGTACAGCTCTGAGGGTATGTATATTATCACTTAACACGGAAAAAATGTACTCCTACCTTGGATATAGTGCATTTTCATCTGGTAAAAAGTGTATTTTTAATGGGGAGATCTGGGAAATTTTTTTCTTGTCTTCCTATACATCCTGGTGTAGTTGTTGAAGGATTTGTCATTAGAGCAGAAAAGTTTACCACAGATACCTAGGCTGCAGGGAATGGAGCATTTGATGTGGAAGCAATGGGAGCTCTGAGAGTGGAAGTACTTTTGTTTGTGGGTTTGTTATGGGAAAAAGTTTGGATGTGAGCCTCAGCTGCCAGAAAGGCAGCATAGGTTCTGCATTAGAGTTGAGACTTTGAAGGAAGTTACAGAGTTTATTTTCACCGCGAGTCCAGACCCCTAAGATATTGTCTGTAAATCTACACCAAGCCAGGGCATGTAGCTGGTGGATCTTCAGGGGCACTTCTTTCACGTGGCTCTCGGAAAGGTTGCCACCTCCACTGCGTCCTTCCCTACCCTGTAACTGACCCCACTACAAAACATGCCCCATGCATCCCGCAACTACATACTCCAGCCACGTCCATTAGCAAAACTTGTATAGTTCAAGGTAGGGCACCCGCAAAACAGCATGTCGTCTACACCTGACATTTGTTCACTGCACAGTCTTCTACGTTGGTATGACAACCACCAAACTGGCTGAGCTCGTGAATGGGCACAAACTGTCCGCCTGGGGTTGCCCAAGACCCAGTGATGGGGGATACCTTCCAGCATAACTCTGGAACCTAGGCACCTGCTACACCACACAAGCTGTTTGGATCCTCCCACCCAACACCTCTGACTCAGAACTGCGCAGATAGGAACTTGCACTCCAGTACGTCCTTTCATCCCGTACCATCACATAGGACTCAAGCTACGTGAACCTCTGTCTTCTCTTTGGTCCTTTACTCATCTAATCAGTTTTCACTTTTCGTCTTCTTTCATTTTTTATTTCATTATTTTCCTCTTCTTTATTATTGTTATTCATCTTTCTCATCTCGCATAGATCTGTTTACGTCTCACTCTCTCCTTTTTGCTTTGAAATTGACACAGTATTTACGATGCACAATCTTTGACACCCTTTACTCCATCCACTTTTAATTCTGTTCCTCCCTCTCTCCTCCTAATGAAGGTTTTTATTTTATTTATTTTCATCATTGTTTTGTGTGACTGTTCCCTGCACTGTTGGTGAGTGTAGGTAATTACTGGCCTACTTCTCTGTCTCTTTGTATATTTTTCTCATCTGTTTAAGAGTGTTCCCTTTTAATGAATTATAGATTACATCCACTGTTTCTTTGCATCTCGTTTTGGGCCTGCTGACTGCGGAAGCTATCTAGAGAGGTGATGCTGTGGTTAAGACACAAGACTCTCATTCAGGAGGACAGTGCTTCAGATCTACTTCGTGCAATCCATCTTTAGGTTCTCCTTGGTTTCCATAAATCACTTAAGGCATTATTGTAATGGTGTCTTTATCAGCCTTCCCTATCCAAGTTTGTGCTCTTGTCTTTAATGACCTCATTGTCATTCCTGCCTCACTTCTCTCTTTCTCCCACAGAACATAGCTGTGTCACGCAGAGCTTCATGGTGAAGTAACACACAAGTAAGAATGGCACTTACATATTGAAACACTTAACCGATTTATCTATGCTGATCATGCAGTCACTGAAATGCATTTGTTTCTGTTTTGTGAGGGGTGTAGTCATCGTAGCATGTAAAAGATATAATATGGTATTTTGTACCTCATTGATTTCCTGACAATCTCCAAGAATGTAGACTTATTGTGTCTGCAGGTGTCTTTGGATGGAAGTTCACGAAGTGGTACCTACAGTGTTGAACATAACCTACGTAGTGGTAGTTTAACAAAATGATTGTGATGATTCATGTGTTGAGTGAAGCGAGTGTTAATTCAGAATTTTGATGTGGTACACAGCAAACTTGCGCTAGTGTGACTGCAAAGTACGAACTAGTCATTGTCTCACAGCATTACTTTTTTCTTTAGTTCCATTCCCAAGAGAGTGAATTCTCATTCATCAAAAATATTAGCTTCGGATTCTGCCAATTCAGATTATACAGAATTAAGGCTTCCAGGAATAGTTGATAAGATATGGATGCACTTTTTTCTACGTGCATCATCTTGTCACTAAAAAACTTGATAAAATAATCGGCTGGAGAGGAAAATAGCTCTTTTGTGGAAACAGTATCTTTGAAATGATTCAGATTCATCTCCTGATATTTTCTGTTGTTTCCCCAGGTACACAACATAATAAATTGAGATAAGGCCAACTAATTCACAACTACACCAAGTTTCACCATGTTCATGCGAAGCCCGTTATGACCAAGCCTAAAATGGAGTATCTTATTTTGAATGCAGTAGATGAAAGGTTAATCTTCACATGGATAAATGCTTTGTCACGTACCGTGGACAAATGACGTGTGTGTGATTATTTCTGCTCCTACAAGTAATTGGAATAACTGTACATTCTCATAATGTATATAAAGTTATGTATGAAAAGCATGAAAATTTACTGGAAAAACACATAAAAGAAAATTTATTTTAGAGTTATGTAATTTTGTTATAATAGCAAAGCTATATTATAATTGAGTGCCTAAGGATTTGGAGTAACTCTTCTCACTAATCACTGTTTGAAGTAGATTTTCCTTAAAGTCTTCACAGTTAAGTCTTGCACTTATTATCCACTCAAGGAACAACACATTTAAGACATTAAAAATTTTATAAGTTAGAGCAGGGACGCAAGCGTTAAAACAAAGTTTTTGAAAACAGCCACAGGTCTTGCTTTGTATCTTTTTGTTGACCAATTTTGGCCATCAAATGAGAAAGGGCATCATCAGGATACACACTGTAAAAGATATAAATTGAGCTAATACGGAAAATTTACATTGACATGACATGAAGTACAAAAGGCGTTCAAAAAGTTTTGCACAGTCATCTCTAATTTTTTTTATTGTTTTCAGAAGGAGAATGAAATTTTTTGTCAACATACTTGAAACATTTAGCTATACATTGAGCCTACTCAATGTAGCCTCCATCTGCTGTACACGTCTGGCCCAACAGTCTTTCCATGGTGTAAATGCACTTTGGTAAAATTCTGGGGATTGACTGTTACACCATTGCTTGACGCAGGAAATAAGGACTTTCTCACTATCAGATGTTTCACTGCGCAGGTGGGCCTTCAGATGACCAAAGAGGTAAAAATCAGACGGAGCCAAATCCGGACTGTAGGGAGGGTGAGGGACAATTTTCAAACCCATTTTCCTGATTTTTCTCTTGTGTTATATAGACTGTATGGGGTTTGGCATTGTCATGGTGTAATCTGATGAGAGCTGACCCTGAAGCTGTGGTCTGTGAGTCGTGATGGCATGTCGCAGCTTGTCCAATGACAAACAGTAATGGTCCCGGTTAATTATGGAGCCAGGTTCCAGAAGGTCAATGAAAATGACACCACACTGATCCCAGGAGGAGTAGGCCATCACGTTTCGGCCTGCTGTTCGTGAAAGTCTTTGTTTCTTCTTCCGAGGGGAACCCGGATGACACCACTCCATGGATTGGGTTTTGCTCTCAGGTTCAGACAAAAACAACCATATTTCATCCTGGGTAATGATGCCAGCAAAACACCGTTTCCACTCTTCAGTAAAGGTCTTCATGAGACCCTCGCACACATTCTTCATCATCATTTTCATTTCTCTTGTCATTAATCTAGGTACCCAACATGCACAGATTCTTCTGTACCCTAGTGACTATACCAGTGATACCAGACTACCCAATGACAAAAGTCATTTCAGCAAGCTGTCGTGTTGTCACACATCTGTCATTTTGGATGATTTGATCAATGGTCTTCTTATTCACATCACTCGCTGCCGTCAATGATCTACCGCATCGTGGATTGTCCAGAGAGAAATTACCTTCTTTAATCCTCTTCAACCACCGCTGGATACTGCTGCGATCCACTGTGTCCTCTCCATAAACAGGGAGCAACTTCCTGTTAATCGATGTAGCAGAGTCATCGCTGGTCTTGAAGAACAACTCCATCACCTACCATTGTCACAACATGGTGTCTACTTCAAGGTCCATTATGGCTCACTTGTAAATAAAAGAAAATAATTTTATATACCATCTTATAGTTAAACGTTCCAAGTATGTTCACAAAAAATTTCAGTGTCCTCCTGCAAAAAATAAAAAAATTAGATAAGACTGTTCAAAACTTTTTGAATGTCGTTTGTACATAGTGTTGTTCCAGTATTGTGACTTCAGTTTAAAGTTAACTAATGGCTCTAAAGATTGAACTGGTTGTAATAAAGCGCTTAAACTTACTTAAAGTACATTTACACAGAAGTAAATGATGACATTGATATTGCCAAGATGAAATTGACTCTACAACAGTACTTGTAACATCCATGGTATTTTGTATCCAAAGATAATTTACAACTACAGAGAATGAAATTTACATTTTATCACCTCTTTTTATGGACGTGTGTATGGACATCTCATATCTGTAATCTGCTTATCTTTCAAAAAATATGAGTTCATCTGTAAAACTTAAAATAATTCAAAGTACATTATAAAAATACATATTTAACATATCTATACAAAATGCTTTTTAAAAATATTTTTGTTAGGATAATGTGACAGATATTTTATTTTGATTGCTTATCTACAGCACATCATCACATAACTGGTAGAACCCATGTGAATTAAATTCGTTTTTCTTCATTTAATAAATTCTTTAGGTTTTTCTTCTTTTTTACAAAAATTTCGAATTCTTCCAGAACATTTAACAGTGGGCCTTTATCTGCAGAATGGATAAATTTCATACTATGTTGTATCTCATGAACTGTACATTTATAATACTAAAGGGGGGGGGGGGGGCGGGGAGCCATTAAGAAAAATTTATGGTAAAATGCTGGATAAACTATTACCCATTGCTAGACCGTTTCCCATGCAATAAATTTTTCCATGAAAGGTAAATTACCTGACATCAAGGCTAACATGCAAAAGGTCTAACAGCTCTACAATCTCACCTACTGCTATAGTTTTATGCTTTAATAAATTATGATTAATTATTTCTAATGTTTCATCAATTGGTATGTTCATAAACATACTAATAACATACCAAGAGGTGAAAATTGCATGTTCTGGATTCCTATTTATTCTTATTTACTGCATTGTTAGCAGACTGGATGCAATTTTTGACGGTGAAAGTTTTGTCAGATTTTTACATACTTTTAAGCTTTGTATCGCATATGTAATTTAGTTCACTATAGGAAGCATAACAGATTGTACTACAAGATGTTGCCCAATTAGCAGTGCCCTTAGACACGCAGTAAAAAAAATTACACGAAGAGAACGTACAAAAGAATAAATACATTAAGTCAGGAGTGTGTAAAATGAATTGCCAAAATTGTCAGAGCTCATACATTGGCCAAACTGGAAGAGTGTCTAGAACACATTATAAAGAACATTACAGTTTAAATTCAAATCATACAGCAAACATACATTACATGAGATTCAAGATAGTATAAAAATCACACTCCGCAGATATTGGCCCTCTGTTAAATGTTTTGGAAGAATTGAAAATGTTTGTAGAAAAGAAGAAAAACTGCAAAATTTACTAAACGAACAAAACAAATTTAATTTGCATGTGTTATACCAGTCATTTGACAAAGAGGTGTTGATAAGCAACCAAAATATAGTACCTGCCATATTATCCTAACAGAAATATTTTTAAAAACAGTAGTTTTGGTTGCATTTTTGTATAGATGTATCAAATATGAATTTTTATAATGTATTTTAAAAGATATTTAAATTTTTTAACGTACTCGTGTTTTTTGAAAGATGAGCAGACATGTACGGATATGAGATGTCTATACACACGCCTTTAAAAAGAGATGATAAAATATAATTGTATCTTATCTTTATATACACTATACCATGGAAGTTACAACTACAGTTGTACAGTCAATTTCATCTTTGGCACTGTCAGCATTATCATTTATTACTGTACTTTAAATGTAAGTTTATATACTATAGTACAGTCAGCTTAATCTTTAGAGCTGTAAAGCCAGCTTTAACTGTAAGTCACCATAGAGTATGTAGTTTAGTAACATCAATGTAAATTTTCCATACTATCTCAATTTGTGTCTTTTACAGTGTATATCCTTATGATGATCTTTTTCATTGGAAGGGCTAAACCATCAATAAAAAATACAAAGCATGACTTATGGCTGTTTTCAAAAACTTAAAACTAAGTTCATGTTTGTATGAGCAGATCATCAGTGCAGAATGGCATAATGACGTAAGATGATGATGTCAGTTCACTGTGTGTTCCAAACGTTAAGGGATGCTCAAGGAGAAAGTCTAGGGCGAATAGAACAATTTCGTCATATCACATTCTTGTACAAACACACGGCAACTTTGTCTCTCAGTATTGCATTAGATGTGTCTTACATTAAAGTGTGTTGTCTGAATGAACCTTTGTGACAAATTAACTGTGTGCTGGATCAAAGTTTGAACGTAACCTTTTCTATTCATGAATGACTGGTTGTGTACACCTCAAGGATTGATCGAAATCGTCAGCAGCAGCAGCAGCAGCAGCAACAACAACAACAACAACAACGCTTTGTTTAAAAAGGTACAGCGCACAGTTTCCTCACATTGGTTTGCTTGTAAAATATATTATGAAATGTTAATCATTAGTGTAGGATCCCTAACTTATGGAATTTATGGCTCATATTGAAGATATGTTGTGCAGGACAAGAACAGTGTGATCATACTGAAAGAGAGTAGTGTCATCAGAGATAGAAAACTTCTGATTTCTCAGATCAGGTTGAAATGACAATTACTTCATAAACGAAGTTGTTTACAAAATTTCTGGGACAAGTTTCTTTCATATAAAAAATATTTGGATAGCTCATATATCACTCACCAAAAGATTGTACAGATAATATTTATTGTAGAGTTTGTTGAAATAGAAATAGTTCTCCTACATTTAACAGGTGAATGAAAAGTGTGGTAATGAGCACAATTGGTAACGTAAGTTAATTCCAGAGTGCAGATCTTAAGAAGTCTCACTACATTTTCTTCTTTCGTGTTACATGTATCTTTACTGTATTGCAGACTTCTCTGGCTACTGAACTACTCACTAATAGTTTTGAAGAAAGTTAATCAGATACATCCTTTCTGGGATGTTGTTTTATTCTTTTTACACCAAGTTCGGCATAATACTGTCACAGGGTCATAAAGACCTGACCTCGTTGTCCACTTGGTTCTTGCTTGTGCGCACTTTTCCCATTTTTGTCCCTTGAGTTCACTGTTCTTTGGTTGTTATTTGTCTTTAAATAGTGTTGTTACCTACAGATTTATGCTTAGTGCAGCCCTTAAGAGCAATATTCACAATTTGTATAACGGGCCTTCTTGAGAGACACTTAAGAATTTCTACTGTTATATCCTGTAAACTTGTTCCTTACAACTCAGTCATTGTTGCAGTATTATATTCATTGTTGTCTGTACTTTGCAATTACTGTTATTCCTGACAGTTATTTTAAAGGGATATGTTAATTGCATGACATTCATAAATAATGCAAGTAAAAACGTGGCACATACTCGTCAATTGTTTGTAACAAAATGCATGCTGTTTTCATCCCTTACTCGGAGCCCAAACTGAAGTCAGGCTGGAATTCAGAAATTGGAAGATTGTTTTCCTTGACATTAGTGTAGTAGTTGGAGATTTTGTGGGGAGACATTATGATGCTCTTCTTTCCAATTTTTAAACACTTGCTTCCTTTATCTATTTTCTACTCGGTTTTAGTTTTGTGTCTGACATCATGTGTATAATTTTATCTTTTCAGGAGCTGCACAATTCTGTTGCATTTGTTCCTCTTTAATTACAGCAGCACCCCATTTTTTCATATACAAATAATTCTTTAAAAGTCTCACCTCGTAGTTTCACCTCATACTTGTATGGATTTTGTTCAACTTAAGCAAACTTCCTTTCTCTGCTGCACCTGAATCTTTACTAGGAGACACCTAAGATTTAGAAACCAGAAGATTTTATTCTGTTACTCTCTTGTATCATAACTTACTTTTGATGAAAATTCACACCACATTTGCTTTCAGAAGACAAGTGTAACATCTTACAGCACACCTCATTTGATTTCTGTGCCAAGATTGTAATGAATTAACTTTTTTTTCCATCGTAGCACTCGGAACTGTATGATTAGTTGTAAGAGCATATTTGTCACAAAAGGAAAAAAAAATGCTCACCACATTCCAGTGTCAAAACTTGCACAAACACAATTTATTACGAGTGAATGGATGTATGTATGTGTGATTTAGGCATTTTGAGGTAGGCAGGCAGTAGTAGTCTTATTGGGTTTACATACATGTAGCATGTATGTGCGTATGTAGTGTGGTTGGTTTCCATTTAGCTTTCTTTATTAAATTGTAATTTAAAAGTTTAAAAGATAAGTAGGCTTTTGTTCTGTCATGGCTGGGGAGGGTTCATTTAGTATGTGGGGTGGGTTGGTTTGCAAGTTAGCCTTTACTAATGATCTTCAATTTTCTTTCCCTTTGAGGAAATCCTTCAGCGCAGTCAAGGAACATCATCGCCAAACTGGAAATTTCGAGGACTGGTCTATATTGTAACAAAACATTCACAAATCTTACATTTCATTATTTCTGACAACACTTTCAAAGATCTAATTAGTGCTTCTGCATGTAAGTGAAATATTTGTTTCCTTAAAAGGCTTTTTCATATTAGATGTGTACGGTACAGAAGATACAGGGATGGCATATTAATTGTGACTGTATGTGTCAATTTTATCACATTCAGTAAAGGAATCTGCTGGCAGTGTTTGGCATTGTCCAAATGCTTATCTAAGCATTCAGTCTTGTTTATTTACCTGTCTGTTACTCATCTATTCACCTATATAGTAAGTGGCTACTTTCATTGCTTTCATTGAGTTCCACCCAGCATTTTACAGTATCATATTAATGTTGTACTACAATTTTTGTCTTGTAAATGTATATCATCTCCTTCACCTTAAAAAGCTGAAAATTGTGTAGTTGGATAAGTGTGGCTGCTGATTACAGCAAATCTTTTTGTCCCTTACAACATTTACTTCAGCTTCAATTTTATTCTCACAATATCATTTATTCTGATGTATACAATACTGATATTTTTGGTGATTCTGAGCATTTTTTCCATTTCACAGATACGTTATTCTGTGTTCTTCAGTTTGGTCATAAAAAGTTGTAGCTGACCTGTCATACAATAGAACAGATTTAGTGCATGCAGCACAAAGATAGTTTTAGTATTGCTTGTTAAGCTAAATGATTGAGTAAAATATATAGAGTGAGAGCAGATATCGATTTGCTGTCCATTCAGCCTGATATAGAGTACCTGAATCAGTGCAGATTCATGGCTGGATGCTTCTTTAAATAAACCGCAGCAGCTTCTTTACTTCATCTTTCTCTGCATTAGTTAGTGCTCAATCTCTTGTGGCCTTGTTGTCAGTGAGACATGAGACTAACTTAACGGCATGTTTTTATTTTGCATTTTAAGATCATATTTTCATGATTTTCAGTCTTGTTATTCAGGTCTTTTATACTTAATTGAAGCAATGTGTCAATTCCTATTCTAGGCAGAGATAGTCTGAATCATGAGCTGAGCTGTTTTCTGTTAATTCTATTTCAAGAACAAGTATCACATAACACTTTGTAAAGTACACTCCAAGACAAAAGAAAAAGACACACCATGAAAGAATTATCCGAATGGGATTGAAATCGGTGTATGTGATGTTCATGTACAGACAGACAAATTATTAAAAGTTCAGAATACTTCTATGAGTTATTCAAGGGGAAGAGCTTCACAAATTGAGCAAGTGAATAATGTGTTTCTCTACATCTGGGCCTTGTGCAAGCTGGTAATTGGCTTGACACTGTTTGATAGACTTAAGGATATACTCCTTAGGTATGTCATGCCAAATTGTGCCCAGTTGGCATGTTAGATCGTCACAGTCGTGAGATGGTTGGAAGGTTCTGCCCATAATGCTTCAAACATTCTTAATTGAGGAGAGATGTGGTGACCTCGCTGGCCAAGGTGGGGTTTGACAAGCCATGAAGACAAGCAGTAGAAACTCTTGTCATGGGCAGGTGAGGCATTGTTTTGCTGAAATGTAAGGGCAGGATGGCTTTCTATGAAGGGCAACAAAATGGGGTGTAGAATATCATCAGCATAACACTGTGCTGTAAGGGTGCTGTGGATGGCAACCAAAGGCCACTGCTATGAAAAGAATTGGCACCCCAGACCATCATTCTGTGTTGCCTGGTCATATGGCATGTGACTGTCAGTTTGGTATCACACCACTGTCTGGGGCATCTCCAAGCACGTCTCTGGCCTGTAATCTCATTGACTGGAATAGATTTGTCTTCAGTGATGAGTCCTGCTTCAGGTTGAGCCCCAGTGACCAGTGAAGGTGTGTTTGGAAACGCCCCAGACAGCAGTGGGATACCACCCTGCCTGTTGCCCACCATATGGCTTGACAACTAGGATTTATGGGCTGGGTGCCGTGTCTCTTCATAGCAGGACCCCTTTGGTTGTCATCTGCAGCACCCTTACAGCACAGTGTCATTTTAATCATATTCTACACCCTGTTTTGATACCCTTCATGGCTCGCCATCCCAGGCTCATATTTCAGCAAGATAATGCCCCCCACATACGGCGAGAATTTCTACTGCTTGTCTTCGAGCTTGCCAAACCCTGCCTTGACAAGCAAGGTCACCAGATCTCTCCACTATTCAGAATCTTTGGAGGATTGTGGGCAGGGCCCTCCAACCAGCTCTAGATTTTGACAATCTAAGTTGCCAGTTGGACAGAATTTGGCTGGATATCTCTCAGGAGGATATGCAACAACTCTGTTAATCAATAACTGCTTGCATAAGAGCCAGATGTGGATCAACACATTATTGACCTGCTCAGTTTCTCTTGAATAAATCATACAATTTTTCTGAAATTGTATTTGTTTGTCTGTAGATGTACATCACATTTACCAATTTGTCCCATTCAGATAATACCTTTGTGGTGTGTTTTTTTAATGTATTATCAGTAATGAAGAACAGTAGGAAAGCTATGCATGGGAAAGTAGATGTGCTATGTACAGTTATTTATGTAAATGTGGTCTGCTACAATAAAAAACATAAAATTTGAGGTTGATGAAAGGGCACTCAACTGACTCTACTAATTATGTGGTACTACTTGACCATCAGGAAGGTTGCATTGATGGTCGCATCCTTGTGGATTACAAACTTGTTTGTTAATGGAAAAAATTGTGTGTGTGGGGGGGGGGGGGGGGTTAAATTGTAGAGGCAGGCCAAGGCTCAAATACATTAAGTAGATTCATATGTAGTTTGTTTCCTTCATAGCATGGCAGTAGCATTACCACCGACCACGCAGGGGGCCTAGTTTTGATTCCTGGCAGGGGACTGGGTGTTGTGTGATTTTCATCATCACTGGCACTTGAGTCACCGAAGTGGCATCAACTAAGAAGACTTACAATACGGCGACCGAACCCTGAAGGGGATATCTCGGCCAGTAAATGCCATACGATCATTTCATTTTACTATCCAGAGATGAGGCGGCTTTCACAGAATAAACTAGTAAAGGAGGTTGCATCTAACTGGTCTTTGGACATACTAGAACTACTAAACATAAGAACAAAAGGGTAGATAAAGCCATGAGAGTGACAGTATAATGCCACAGTATAGCTTCTTGATTTTCGTTGGAGACAAATATATGATTGTTTGATGCAGTGTCTTGCTCTCTTAGCAGGAGACTGCAATATAAAATGGGTATTTTTTGTATCAGTTGGTAGTTGGATAAAATCTGCTAATTACGCCTTACATTTCAGAATTAATATGCCTTCCAGTTATAAATGATAACACTGTTTTTATTGTGCATAAATATGAGGGATATTTTCCTGATAGTGATACACAGTTTCCACTTTCAACAATCTTCCTCTGTTGGAATGTTCTCCTTTGCCTAACATCTGACTATTTTATTTATTTATTTTTTTTATATATTTTTTTTTTTATATAGCGTCTAAATTAGAATTTTATGCTTTACGGAATGTTTAGGGTAACAAAGCATGAATATGTTAACAGTAGTGTCATGAGGTTGAGGTCTGGTGAGATTCTCTGATTTTGAGAGTTGTGGTTAGTGTGTCATGTATTGAAAGGACTAGCACAGTCATTGGATTAAGTGGAGGTACATACCATTATCACATTTGTAAGGAACAAATATTAAAGGAAAGCAGTCCATGTTCTGTCACTTCCAAGGGACATTTTTGTACTGACTGGTTTTTTGTTTTATACATTAACATTTAAATATTTTCATATTGCAAGTATATTATGGAAACAGTAGCAAGGCACAGCCATCCTAATGTAGGATGAGGGACAGATTAAAGTTTTAATGTTACATGTTGCAGCAAGTTTTGTTTCTGTAAATGGTTAGTTGTATTCCCAACAGTTCTTTTCCTGTATGTATCAGAATGATGGTTACAGAGAACTGATTTGGGAAATGGTCAGAAACAAATAGTAGATACATGTAACTCTCACTGATTGAGTTACAAAAGGAGAACATTCCAGACACCTGGTTGACATTATGATAAATTTGTAATATGAAAAAGCCTCAGAAGATAGGGAAAGTAAAAGTCATTCACAAATTGTAAGAAGTATTTTTACTGGACACAAAGGAAGAACCAACACGGATCATCTGTGGAGAAGCTGCAGGAGAAGTTTTCTTGGGTGTGTGATTGTTGTGTGAGAGTTATCAGAAATCTATTAATCACCCCAGCTTTTTTCTAGGTGGCTATTAAAATTCATCCATGGATCAAGATGTTTGCAAACAACCGTTTGCTGAAGTGTAGCAGCAGGATGGGCATGTACGTATCTTGGCAAGTTCAACATATGCCCAAGCTCAAGCAGTCTGAAATTGTTCAGTTTTCATTGTCTAGATTTTTTTCTGTAATGGAACATATTTTTTTTAAATATAGGAAACAAGTCTTTTATGTATGTTTGCTGAGAAGGAATTAATCTCATTTTTACCATTCATTTGTTAGCTAAGTTTCCGAATTCATATGCCATGTAAAACTTTGCACCGCAATATTCAGTATGTTTTTAGTTTAGATTTTTTGTAACTACAGTGTAAAGATTTTGATTGCTGAACAGCTCCCTAATAACAACTGCAGAGGCTTATTTCTGCTTGTGTGTTCCTTGTTATGTTCTCATGTAATAATGAAGAGCATATCTGTTGCATTTTAGCTTCTGAAAGATCTTGCACTACTACTTCCTACATATTTAGGTACTTGGTAAAAAGTCAGTAATTTTACTTCAGTGTAGGTGTGATTCTCCTCCAGTCAAGATGTACACACAAAGTTAAAAAAATACATAAGCTCTTATTAATTGACATATCCATATCACATGATAAATGCGAATTTGTAGAGAATTAGTGAGTTGCATATGGTGGAATTGGAAACAGGTTGTACTTTTCATTAATGAGCTTATGGAATATTTTATGAATTTATTCTTCTGGGACAAAGGAAATAGGTGTATTGGTTAAGGAAGGGAAGGAGGATAGTAGTAAGATGCACAAGAATGTGTATTAACATATTGCTCTCTGATGGGAGGAAGGAAGGAAGGAAGAAGGAAAGGAAAGGAAAGAAATAAAAGGAAGGAAGGGCAAGAAAACATTAATTAAAAGATAATATGGAGATAAGAATAGGGTGAACAGAGCTGTAGGACAACAAGTGAATATAAATTGTACTTTGGAGGGATAAGTTTCCATTGTGTTTTGAAAAAGTTGTTATTTTAAAGACTGTAATATTAAAGTATTATAATAGTTCTTGCAGAACAGTTGTAAACATATGACACATGTTAAAACTGTCGTCATGACCTGGTTAGAGACTAATTTTATTGAATTAATATCTGTGGCATAGCCGTTTTCTATTGGATTATTGTCGGTGTGGTACGTAACATGTATTATTAATGATTTCCAATGGTATTTGTTCTACTGCTCTCTCCTGAATCAGTTGTTGTGCGAAATGAAAGTCTAGTAGAATCGAAAATTCCATGACAATATATTTTCATATTGTAATACTACATGTGAGTAGCAACTCAGATTTTTTTGCCACTCTTCTTTTTTGTACTATTCCTGTAACAGGCACTTGCAGCAATTATAATTGAAGCACCCTACTCTAGTATTACAGTATGATACAGATATTTATCAGAGTGGACAGTTTTGTTTCAGTAGCATGTTGGATCTGCTCTTTGGTATGCAGGCTGTTGTGACTGAATTTTCTCTGTGTCATTCAGAAGGGCAGCACTTTTTTTGAAACTGTTTTTTGTTTCTTCTTCTTAAAACTGTTATTCCATATTGGAAAAATGTGAAGGAAATTAGTAGTGCAAGATTAGATTTAGCTATTTTTTAACGGTTGTTGTGCTCACGAATTTTTTTGCATCAGTCACATTGTTGTACCATAATGCCTTAATCAGAATTTTTCTACAAATTTTATTTTAAGCAAAAGTTTCAAAATATATGCCCTGTCTGAGTGTCCATATGGATGCACAATAAGATTCACAAAGGAAAAATCTGTAACGTAACATCGTTAAAGGTTCAAATAGACTTTTTACTGCATTTTACTTTTTTGTGGTTCCTGAATCTGCAAGTGACATTATAATGGAAGGGAGCTAAAGAAATTTGGCTTGCGGTTAGCTTCCAGTTATGTTAAGGAATGTTTTGAACATGAAATGAAACTATTTCAGGATTTCTCTTCAAAATGACATATGTATAATATCTGTGCAGTGTTCGGTTCTTGTGCAATAAATAATTGAGTGTTTCCGGATTTTATGTACACCCTGTCTATCCCTGTATATAAATTCCATTTGCAGGTTTTCTTATATCGTATGCATTGCTTTCTTCTGCTCCAGCACATATATAGTCATATTGGCAGGGTAACATTTAATTTCAGTATTGGGTTCTCCTAAGATACTGATTGCGAATTGTCAGAAGTGAGCAACTCGTAAGTGTCGGCAAACAATAGGTACCAGAAATGGTAAAAATGAGGCTTATTTTCTGCTACAAACTGTTCCATTCTGGAAAGAAATTGTACCTCATAACATTTTCAGTTACTCCTGCAAATTTAATTTGAATAGCTGTTTAAGCTGAAAGTCTTGTTAGAAAATATTAAGCATTTGTGGCTGTAATAATGACCAGCTTAAACATTGTGAAGAAAATATGGTATATGTAAATTGATAATTTAGCTGTGTTTAAAGTAATTTTGAACAATTTGAAAATCGAACTGGATATTTCAGACGGGTGGAGGAGGAGGAGGGGGGGGGGGAGGGGGTTGCAGAAGAGCAGCGAGTGTATATGTTCTTTTTGTTTCTTTGCATGACAAGATTATACAATGGACTAATACAAACACAGGTTATGGGGAACACTCTTCTGGAGAAGGGAGGTAGGAAGTTTGAAATGAGATAAGAAAGAATAGTAGATGCAATTGCGGCAGAGTTACGTTGGAAAGAGTTCAGTTCATGCCATCCACTAATTTTAAGAATGCAGGTTGCAGAATATGTAGGTATTGTCCCATATGCTTAATTGTAATAGCTTAAATAAGCTCTGCCCTTATATGCATTTTTAAGTAACAGAAGATGGCAGTTTTGTTTGATTATCCGTATCTCACATTAACATTGCAATCAAGATGGAATGCAACTGTGGCTTGTTCGTAATTCTGTTGTGGAGCTTTTCATATATTTAGCAAACCACTTCTAATTTTCATTGCATGCACTTCTCTCATGTCTCACATGTTGATATTATTCATGAATGACATTGTTGCTGGTTAATTGCATATTAAAATTCGTTTCAGATCCAACGACCATTTGACATATTGAAATCCTCATTTGTTTTGTAGGTCTTGGATAGAACGTTCATTCTTCCATTATCATACATATTTCAGTAACACTCTGAACACAGTTGCTTTCATATTTGGATTTATTGCATCAGCATCTTGCATCTTTTGAAAATGAACATTTCACAATACAAATTTAGTTGTAACACTTCTGAAATAATATCAGGCATTGTCTTGGCTTGGGCAAATGTTCCAGTGGTGGCTTTCACAAATGATTTTGTTTGTGAGTTAGTTCTAACATTCTTGTTGTGTGTCTATTCCCGTCATGGTGACATGTTCAGAGCCTTGTAGATATTCTGTTTATATCCATCTATATTTGTTGTGCTAGCTGCCACTGTTTTTCAAAACATATTCAGCAGTTAAAAGTCACTAAGTAGTTTCATTATAATACATTCAAAGTAATAGCAAATTATAAAAAATAGATTTAATCTAGTTTAGGTCTAAGGTGGTGTAAGCTGTACCTGTGCTAATACTGTTCTGTTGTGGTTCCAGGTGGGAAGACACCTGATCTTGGCTCTCGAACATATACGGAGATCATGAAAGAACAGTTACTGCGTGGTGAGGAGACTGAGGTTTGTAAAATCTTACTCATTTCTAATGGCTTGTGGTCTGATAGTCACCCGTTTTCATGTCTCGATGGTTCCATGAAATAATTTCAGAATTGAAATAAGTTTGATAATGTTAAACCACATTGATGCAGCTTTGATTAAATTTCCTCAGTAAGTCATGCTGGCAACTGTGATTATTATGTGTATCAGGTATTGTTAAATGGTTTTGCTTGAAAGTAAATCCTAGCCAGAAGCTTCACTTTCAGGAAGAATATTCAAAATGTATGCGATACTAATCAAAATACAGATAATCAAAATAGTAAAGATAACCACTGATCATATAGTTGAATGATGGACAAGCACATAAATAAATGGAAATGCCGTGTGGCTAGGGCCTCCCGTCGGGTAGACCGTTCGCCTGGTGCAAGTCTTTAAGAGTTGACGCCACTTCGGCGACTTGCGTGTCGATGGGGATGAAATGATGATGAGAGACACACAACACCCAGTCATCATGAGGCAGAGAAAATCCCTGGCCCCGCCGGGAATCGAACCCGGGACCCCGTGCGCGGGAAGCGAGAACGCTACCGCAAGACCACGAGCTGTGGGCGGACAAGCACATAAACAAGACTAAACATATTGCATTCACATCAGCATGCATGGCTTCATTGTCCTGGGAAACAGTATTGTCACTCTGCCTTAGCCTGTGTAAGATTGTGGTAGTTTTGAGTGCTGTACCACTTATTCATCAGTTAAAAATCATTAAATATTAGGTTGATGCGTAAGTTCATAATATTTTTGTTTTTCATGTTGATATTATGGTTGATATGGGTTAATTTATTGATTGTCATTTTTTATTTGTAGTTCACTGGGGCTACTTGAGTTTACATAATGTGATTTTGTCATTTGGAGATACTGAGTGGAGTTGTGAACACTATAAAATGGATTGCTAATTGGAGAAATTGGAACATTTCCTCTGTTTGAGTTCGATAGAGGAGTGACAGAAGCTGAAGCAGCCAGAAACATTTGCACCATCTATGCAGACAGTGTCTCTGGACAGAGCATGGCAAGAAAATGGTTGTCACATTTTGAGGAGAATCGTTTTGACATTAGTGATTCTCCATGTTCAGTAAGACCTTTGGGTTTGATGGAGATCATTTACATCCACGCATTAATCCACATCAGTGTACTTGAGACCTGGCAGATGTGATGAACTGTTCAACCATCCTGCAACATTTGCATGCAGCGGAGGAGGTACAAAAAGTGAATGTACGGGCACCTCATGCTTTAAGCCAGTACCACTACCTCTACAGGCTCGTGGACAACACTAATCATTTCTACATTAATGGTAACAGGAAATGGTGTCTTCATACTAACATAAGGAAAAGAAAGGAATGGTTGAGCCCAGACAAAGCAGAAACTCCCTGCACAAAGACATGTGCGCATCCACAAAAGGTAATGTTATGCATCTGGTGGAACAGCAACATTGTGGTGTACTACAAACTGCTGTCCTGTCATGTAATCATCACTGCTGACATTTATTTGCAACAACTGAGATGTCTTGTAGACCAAGTCCAAGAAAAATGGCCAGGAAGACAGCGTAAAGTGATGCTACTCCATGATAACACCCACCAGCATTCTGCTAGGCTCACAACAAACACTGTACGGGATTTGGATTGGGAAGTCATTCTGCCCCCGCCTTATCTGATTATGTGCCTTCAGATTTTACCCTTTAAGGGCCCTGTCAAACAACTTCAAGGAACTTTCTTCCTGGATGAAAATGCACTCTGCATATGGCTCGATGAGTTTTTCGACCTCAAAACCTCATGATTTCTACAGTCGCAGAATCAAAAAGTTACCCCAGCGTAGGCAGACTTGTAAATAGTGAAGGAGAATATATTATTGATGATGAAAGTCTGTTACGTGTGTCAGTTGTGTTTATTAAATTTATAGAATAATGCTATGAACTTGTGCACCAAATTAATAGTTTCATAATAATACATTCGAAAAAACAGTAAGTTATAAACAATAGATTTAATCTGGTGGTTTCCTCAATGGGCATGCTGACATCCGTTAGTATCATGGTATCAGCTGTTCGTTAAATGGTTGTGCTCGAGTTTTCATCGTAGCTCAGAAACTTAACTTTCTGGAAGAACTAAGTGCTGAGCAACGGTTGGCAACTGGCAGACTCCTGTCCAGATATGGGCTGAAGAAAATTGAAAACTGGACCACCAAAAAAATATTTTCTAACTTTAATTTCTGCTCAAATTTTAATTCAAGAGACAATTCTCTTACTTTGTGCATGCCATCAAATCCTTTCGCACTGTTAAAATCGCAACTGAACTGCAAGTGCAAGAACCTTTTATAATGGACTCTTGAATCTGTCCTATGCTAACACTATGTCTTATGTTCTGCACAATGCTTGCAGGCAGTCTGACAGTCATATTTTGGCTAAGGATTGGTGCAGGGACCCCGACATTAAAATAAGGTAAAAAAATAAACAAACTTAATTCTAGTGTGTGTCTGTGCACACATATTTGAGTGTCTTGATTTGATGCTCTCAGAGACTAGGGTTATGTTTGTTTATTTTTTACTTTATTTTAACATCAGCAGTGCTGAAATTTTACAGAGAAAACTGCTCTGCTCTCCACCAGTTGTTTTTGAACCTTAGTTGACAAATTTGTTCGTTGGTACATGTGTGGTAGCAGGATGGCTGCCAGGAGGGGTGGATGCGGGCTGGCATTTGTTGTCATGTTCGCATGCAAAGTGAGTGTTTGTTTATTTTTGTTGTTTATTGGAATGTGGTAATATTGTTTTGCGCATCAATCAATGTGTGTCTTAAATTGCGTAAAACTGTTGGTGAAAATATAAATTGCACTAACATCAGTTTTTGTGTTATTTTTGCCATTGATGAAGGTGAAGTATTTAAAGATGAGTTACTAGTACTATTGCCATTGAAAGGCAAGACTCTTGGAGAAGATTTTGATGAACTCATGGCAAAATCAGACAGTAGTTATGATGGAATGGTTTCCCTTTTAACTTGCAGGGCCCTTATGATGATGGGCAAAGAAAAAGTCTCGGTAAAGAGAATCAAGGATAAGACTGCTGGGTTCAGGCAGTTCAAGGAGTTTGTCAGACTGTGTGTCGGCATATTCTGACTGACTGCAGCACAACAGTGTTAGCTAGCTAAGTGAAGACAAAGTAATAGCACAATCCTGGCAAATAAAACAAGTAATATCATTCTTGGAGAACTTGGATACACAGGAAGGAAGGGAATACATGGAAATACTAACAGATGCCTGCAGTATACTAGCTGTGGCTTTGTTGAAAGACATTCTGAAAATTTAAACTTGCTTGACACTGAATTATAAGAAAATTTGAAGTGACTATGTGGTTCAATGCAAAGTGTGTCTGCTTTCCATCACATGCTGGATATCTATTGAAAAGTTATTTGAAATCAAGAATTTGTTTTTCAACAGTACTTGAATATAAAAAAGAATTTGAAAATAGACACTGCAGTGTCTTTGTTTTATGGCAAATCTTGGCAAGGAATTTTCAGAAAGATTCCAAGACTTTACATAAACAGGGAAGTTCACAGTTCTTCAAATTCCTGTATGGAGTTTCTCCAGTGGCAGAATGGACTAATGTGGCTGCAAGTTGCCCAGTCTTCCAAAGTCTTCATTTCAAATGAAGATAATTGAATTCCAAGAATATATTTCCATGTACGAAACTAGATCCACTGAAGTATTTTGGGGTAAAAATCTTTCACAAAATTACTCATACGCAAAAATTGTCTGTTTACATGCCTATTTTGTTAGCTCCATGTACAAGTGTGATTCAACTTTTTTAAACATGAATTGCTTGAGAAATAAAAATTGTGCAAGGTTAACAGACGCTCACCTTGAAGACACTCTTCGCATAAGTTGTTCCTTGCAAGAACTGGACTGTAAAAATAGGCTCAAGACCGCAAATGTAATTTCCACTATTAATTTCTAACCTGTCTAGCTCATTATTTTTAAGAGTAAAAATTAAAAGCTCATTTGTACCTATAATATGATTTTATATAAATAAACCACACCTTTTTGAAAAACGAAAATTTAGCTACATTTGAATTTTTATATTTTCTCTGGACCACGATAAAATTTTACAAAAGCATCCACAACTCACTAAACTTCACTTGTGTTGTTAGAGGTGATGGCTGAGGGCCTGGGAGGGAGTCAGTGGGGGAAAGCCAAGGGTCCAGGCAGTAAGGATAGTATGTGGTGACCATTCATTCATAGGGAGAGCTGAGTGGTCATAACCACATAATCTGCTTCCCATCAAAGTCTTATCCTACCACAGCATATGTGTCCTAAAATTTTTTCTTAGTCACAAGATGATCCACAGATTTGTAGTGAGAATAAATTTTATGTTTTCAGCTGCGTAAGAAACTTGTCGAGAAGTCAAAAGAGGGCACACTTAAAGCAGTGGCAAATGGAGAGGTAGCAAAAGCAGCAGTGAAACGAAGAGGACGCTGGGATCAGACTGGAGGTGAGGAGGCTGTCCCTGTCAAGAAGAAGCCAACAGCTCCGGTTGTCGCCGCTAGTGCACAGCAGCCGAGCTCAACCTGGGACAAGGAGGATGTAAGCCATTCACATTTTTATACCTGTTCTGCTGGTAAATTTGTCCCCAGTGATCTTGTCATTAACAAGATGATATGTCCTAGTCTTCCTCCCTGCAGCTGAAAATCACTAGTGCTCTTCTCTCGCACAGTAGGAATGTTTGTTGAAACATTATACTAGTTGAATATTTTTACCTCCTGCTATCTATTGACATTTCAACTTAAAAGAGGAGTGAATGTCTTCATATGTTGTTCCATATTGTAATTTATAATTAGTTCATAGTTCGGCACTTAATAATGCCATATATATTACACTGCAGCACAGTCTGCTGATAACATTAACTGTCAAAAGTGGTGTTACAGAAATAAATGCCCATGTTATGCATATGGATCAAGCAGAATCGTCCCTCTAATTTATATTATATTTTCAAGCCTTGGGAAAACTGCCCTCTCTATCACTACCGTATTCCACTCTTCAATTGATAGTTAACAGATATCTTTTCTGAAACAACTTGGTTACTTCAACATGACTTGCATGCTGCATATGAAGCAAAATAGCTGAGCTGCTGTATTATCCTGCAGTGGCTATCCCCCTTGTCAACGGTATCAAGAGCAAGCAAGAAATTCATACCATTCTAGCACAACATATTATTACAATTTTAAATTAGTTTGCAAATGTTACTTTCTTGGGTACTCGAGTGTTTGAAGAGGCTTCAAAATTTTGCACTAATTTTTATATTGTTGAAATCAAACCTCTTGTCTCTGAAGTATTCAGAGTTAAAATGTAATCTGAGAGGCTGTTAAAGGTGACCTGAGCTAATGTAACTGTTGTTCAGATTTTATTGGTTAGGTATAAGTGTTGGGGGTGCTTCCACTATCCCAAGAACATTTGAAATAGCAACATGTCAGTGCTTGGTTTCCAGATCCCCATGCCAGTGTTTGGGTTCCAGATCTCATCTGTTTGGTGCAGACTTGTATAGTAAAGACTTTTGATTAGAGTAGTGTCATCCCTTCTAAGACAGAGGAGAGGCATTTCTCGAATGAAAGGGTGGTCATAGCTGAATACTGTAGTTTTTGAAAACAAGTACAGGTTGGAGAAAGAAGAGGAAAAAGGATAGATGTGAATGCTGGTACTAGTATGTCTTGGGAGAGAAAGTTCTTGGGACAGTATTTTGATATAAAAACATATACTACACATGCATGATTTTCTTTCCTCCTGAAGAATGATAAAGACACAGTATCACTGAAATATGTAAAAGCTGTCTGTTACAGAAAATCACTTCACCAACTCTTTCTGGCCTGTTTCTTCATGGTGAAGCACAGCCATGAACAGCAGTGTTTACTGTCTATGAACAGCTTGACATTCTCTGGGTTGCTCTTCACTGACATCCTTACAGACATAATTCATTCCCATGTCACATAACCCTTATTGGGTTGGCTGAAGGTGTTGGTAGTAGGGCAGGATTTCCGTTATGGCACAGAAGATTTTATCACTCAACTCAAAGAGCTTAGTTGTTGGAATGGCTGTGTCTAGTGCAGTCTAGTCTTGTATATGTGTTAACCCATAAAAGTTCGTCGTCTGAATTTGCTTTTGTCTCCAGTGTTTTTAATCTGTGTTTCAGTATCAGATGAATTGTGGCTGTTGCAGTCATTCTGGTGGCTGTTGCAGTCATTCTGGAAAATAAAAAAAATTAAAATTCTTTTACACAGTCATCCTAGAGTTCTAATTGTTGCATACCACCACAAAAAGTTTGTTTTGTTTTCAGTACTCTTAGTGTGATCCTTTATAACACTGCATTAAGATTTTTAAACTGTTTTACTTCTTGTAATGTAACATTATATTGATGTTATATCTTTTCCATAAGTGGTCAAATGAGTCTTGGAGTCCACTCAGTGTTCTTTTTTGTCTTCACCTTTTCCTCAAGGAGAATATAAAAAACTGTCTAATTGGAGTAGAGAGTATTTCGTTCTATTGAGAGAAATTACGGTAACTTACAGTTGTTCCTGCTGTGCCCCAAGTGATGTGAGCAGTCTCAACTTGCCCTCTGAGCAAGCTCAGGCGCACATTCACACCTCATTCTGTCACGTGCGCACAGCCTTTGTCACTGATATTGCGATACATTTAAGTAACTTAAATATGACAGTTCAGGGAAGGAATCTAGTTATTATTGACTTTTGTGACAGTTATGTGTAAATGGACAAATTGCATGTATTTGAAAGGCAGACTGTTACAGTATATGTACTTCCTACCTGACCCTCCCCACCACGGATTATCTTCCAGTTTTGAAATCCTACAAACAGCTTTCTGGGGAGGCCAACCACAGCATAGAAACACAGAGTATAACAGTAAGAAACACTCAACATTAAAATTATCGTAAAAATTATAACAATTAAAGAAGTCAAGAATGGTGAGCTGTTTCCAAAATCCTCATAGCTCTATGAAGGTGCTTTGTTAACAACTACTGGTTTCATGACAGCAGAGACACATCTTCAGGGTTATCTGCCAAGAATACAAACACTGTGTGGAATTTTTTGAAACAGTAGAAATTCAGACTGTAGATAGTGTTGCGTTCAACAAAAAAAACAATAACAGGTACTCACAATGGCTATATGTTCATAATGTAAATGGACAGTTATGGAGTCCCAGCATTCGGGAAGTTATCCACATTAAGAGTCGAACCACATTGGCGGATTGTCATAATAAAATTGAGTACACCAGAAAGATGCTTGTCAAAATGTACAAAGCATAACTGCTGAATGAGAGAGGCAGAGAAGAAAAAGTTAGGAAAAACAAATAGTGAGTGAGACACTAATGTGCACAGGGATAAAACATGTAAGAAGTAACTAACATCTAGGGAAATTACTATAAGTACACAGAAAGTGTAATCCAAAAAATAGTACTCTAGAATGGGACTGAAATATTGAGAATGGAAATAAACGGGAAATAGCTTAAAAGAGAACATACCATAGGGTATATTACAGGATTTGATAAGACACCAGCTGTATAGAACTGAAGTAAGTAAAACATAAAATCGTGTGTGATTCTCGTACTTCCACCGTATTGCTATTAGGCCTATGGGGTGTAAGCAGCTTGTGGAAGCTAACAATACCACAGTGCCAAAGAGGATGTTATGATTTTCTCATTGTAACTGTTCATGTGTTTATTTTTTCCTTTTTGGAACAGTGGCCTTCCACCTCCCAGGATATTGCGAGCGTTAATGGGCTGCTTACACATCAGCCTGTTAGCTGTGCAGCAGAATTATGTACATCACACATGATTTTTTAAGTTTTGGTTACATCTTGTTATGTAGCTGGCATCTACTGAATTCTGTAATATATTGTACATGATGTTTTCAGGTTTTTTCCATTCACAGTGTTTCAGTTCCCTATTATAGTGTTATTTTTTAATGATGTTTCCCATGTATTTATAGTAATCTTCCTAGATGTTAGTTTTTATCCCAGTGACATTAGCGTCCCATTCATTATTTGCTTCTCCCCAGTTTTTGCTAGGCCTGGCACATTCAGCAGTCGTGCATTGTACATTTTGACAAGCATCTTTCTGGTGTACTCAATTTTATTATGACAACCCACCAATGTCATTTGACTCTTTTAACTTGGATAACTTCCTGATTCCTGGGACTCCATAATTGCCCATCTCCGTTATAAAAATGTAGCCATTGTAATTGGTATTGTTTAGACTTGAATGCCAACACTATCTCTTGTTCTGCATTTCTACAGTTTCAAATAACTTTCACAAAGTGACTTTTATTCTTGACAGATAAACCTGTAGAAGCGTCTATACAGACGTGAAACTGGTAGCTGCAAATAAAGTACCTTTGTACAACTACGCTGATTTTGGAGACACCTCGTTACTCTTGACTTCTTTGTTATAACATTTATGATAATTTGAATGATTGTTGAATGTTGAGTGTTTATTATTATTTACGATCTCCAAAATTACTTTCAGGCACACATTTCATGAGTCATCAAAATAACATTGTGAAACTTCTTCGGAGTTTTTGACACACATGTGTAGCCTAGTAAGTAATTTAAAATTGTTTAGTACTCTTGTTTCCTGTTGTGTCAGATATTGTATCTTTGGAAATGCAATTAGAAGTGACTGATTTACAAAACTACTCTCTATGAAGACAAGTATTACAACAGCACAGAATTGTTATAATGGCACGATGATGTACATATCAAAGAGTTTTTCAAGCTACCCCACTTTCTGCAGTGCAGCCCAACAAGGCACTCTGCATCTTGTGGAAGTATTTCATCACTCATGATAAAAAATAAATGTCACAGTCTGCAAATTTAATCAGATGTTAATATTTCTACCTGGGTTGAATTTTTCTTGTAGAATTGTCCTCTTAACTGCATTTGTTTAATCAACGTTAACTGACTAGCCAGTATTGTGTGCAAAGCATTGACTGCCAATGCACAAGCTGTTTTCAGCCTCTGTTCACAGGCATCCAGTTGCCCATGCATAGGCACTTGAACTGGATCAACCTGACTCAAGGCGTTTTCTCATGCAGATCTGGTTTTTAACCTTCAAGCTTAGAAATAGCACGATGTCTTTTGGCCTCAATGTTGTTAAGTATGATACAAATGTCATGTTCTGTATTTCCATGGAAAGTGTATAGTTTATGCTTCTGTGTGTCTTCATATTGTAAGAGTATCATGTAGACTTATGTTTACAAAGTAGAAATATTATGTACAGTTAACTTTAGTAATGTTTCATTTTTCCTGGAAAGGCCACCCCAGCTTCAACAAGATGGGACGAGACTCCTGGTCATGCAAAGGGTAGTGAAACCCCAGGAGCAACGCCTGGGCAGAGTACACGAATGTGGGACGCAACACCGGGACATGCGACACCCGGCCGGGAAACACCACAGCATGACAAGGGAATCTCGAGCTCACGGCGCAACCGGTGGGATGAGACTCCAAAGACAGAAAGAGGTACATCGTACATTTCTTTTTATTCCAAAGTAGTTTTTGTCATGTGTCTTCTCCGCCTTAAATGTTTAAAAGTTCATTTAAAACATTTACTCATTTGGTAAAGTGGTCATTGAAATATATACAAATTTTCTGTTTTCACACTTCTCGTATTTATGAACTAGCAAAATTCTTTTTGCTGTAGCTAAAACATAACATTGTATAACTATCTATTGCAGAAACACCTGGACACGGTAGTGGGTGGGCAGAAACACCTCGCACTGATCGGACTGCCGGTGACCCCATCCAGGAGACCCCGACACCGTCTGCTAGCAAGAGGCGCAGCCGTTGGGATGAGACACCATCCAGCCAGATGACACCTGGTGCAATGACCCCACAGACTCCCGGCACGCCACACACACCACATGGTACTCCACACGGCACACCTGGGGCCACGCCATCACTGATGACTCCGTCCGGTGTTACACCAACTGGTCAGAAGGCCATGGCGATGGCCACCCCTACTCCAGGTTTGTGATGTTCAGATAGAAGTAATCTGGCATTCGAGGAATGATTTCTGTAAGAAACTTACAGGAGGTTTTATAGTTGTTACTGTTTGATGGTACAGCTTAATTAATGATTCTCCATCACAGTGTTGAATATTTGAACTTCTGTCTCAAAACATAGAAGTTGGCTGTTGGTTACAGCTTGTTACACATTCTACTTTATCAGAGCACTTCAAGGAGTTATACCAGTTTAGTTCATTCTATAGCTTTGCTCCAATCTTATTTCATGTTTTCTTCAGTTTTCTGTTCATGTAGTGCTGATCATCTCTGTGTTCTCCAAAGTTATGTCAGTTTATTTATTGACACTTCAACATTACTGAGTAAAATTTTAATGTTTTTTTTTTTCCTTTTCTTTTTTTTCTGTTGTATTCAGTGTGGTATATTGATTACCTTTTAATGAACATCTGTTACATTTTGAATTGGGTTATTTCTTCTAGATGTTCTTTCATTTTTACAGGGCACTTGGCGACGATGACTCCTGAACAGTTACAGGCATACCGCTGGGAACGAGAGATTGATGAAAGAAACAGACCGCTCTCTGATGATGAATTGGATGCAATGTTCCCACCAGGCTACAAAGTGTTGCAGCCTCCAGCAGGTCAGTGCACAAATATTTACAGTGAAATATTTCTGGGGTTGGGAGTTACACATAATCTTAAGACTATGAAATACACAGATACATTAAACAATGGAAAATCCAGGGTGGAACATAACAATATTTACAGATAATACACAGATATAGATGTACCAATAATGTTCTGTTTCCTTCCTTATTCTGGTGCCAAAAATGAGGCTCCTCAATGATCTGTTAGTATTTCAGACAGACTAAACAATAATCATATCTATGTAGCAGGTGAAAATCCAGTATGAACTGTGTGTATCAGGATAGGTGCCCCCTCACTGACAGGCAGACAGATAACGAAGAGAGATAGCAGTTTGCATGCACATGTAATCATATTTACGCAATTATAAGAGGAGCATTTTTCACAAAATTGTCAGAAAATATGGGATTGTCTTATATTCACAGATTAAACTAGTGCTGCTGAGGTCAACATTTTACATTGTTAAAAAGATTGATATAGGGGTTGTTTACATTTACAGATGAGGCTTTGACTATTGAGGTCAAGTGCAGATTTAATATGAAGAATTCAGAAGATTAGGTCAGGCAAACGATACTTGCTCTCGAACATGCTCAAGATTTCTCAATACACTGAAGTGCTCAATGCAGAGTCGAGATTGCTCAAGTTATTGCATGTCATTTGATTCGTGCAGTGCTAGTGCAATGGATACTAAAGGAGCTATGAACTAGCCACAACTACAATGTATTACATCTATTATTTTGCTTAAAATTTGACAATTTTATGATACACAACCACATAGCACTAAATTCTATTGTGCTATAAACTTGTATTTGAATAGGTTTGCAATAAAAGTTCTCATACATGTATGGAGACCGTAACAAACATTTATGGTGCGTTTAAGTGGAGGTAATACTGAAAGGTGAAAATGTTCTTCAGTAAACATTACTTGATTCTGAACACACGCCAATATTTTATTTGGTTATAAAAGACTGTAATTATTTACCAAGTGGGTTGCAAATGAGGAATTCGGTCATTGTTCATGTATTAGAATACCGGCTAAAAACATTACCACTTTTAATCAGCTTCAGGACAAGCTGGTGGCATTAATACAAAGCAAGAAAGAAAATTAACCCAGAGTTAAATGTCTAAAAAATAAAATAAATCATATTAAGTTGACCTTAATGATTATCATGAGAATGAGTTACAGTGGCAAGACCCCATGTAGGTAGTGCTAACAATGTCACTAGATCCGGGATGAATGAAAGCTTGAGAATCAGACTGAATCACGATTGTTGTCTTTTATTCATGTATTAATGGTGTTTTTTACATGTGACGTCACACTGCGGAATATTTAATTCTGTGTTTCACAGTTGCTCAAACACAGCACTACAGAAGGGCTGGATGGGGGACAATGATAGCAGCCATGCGGGGCGGGAGTGATGAGTGGGTGGCAGCAAATTTTGTCGTGCTGCCAACCAAGAGAATCTACACCACGTTCTTTGGATTTTTATGAGTGTTCCCATGTTTTAACTACAGTTTGATTGAATCCATTTGAATTGACTTTAAAACCAGTCTAATACAGTTCTGCAGGAGACAGTAAGAGTCTAGACGGGCCAGTTGCATACGTAATGTGTTTCCGTGAGCAGTGTATTTGATTCTCTTCATTAGATATGACTGGAACGAAAGAGGGTGTGTTAGCTGATGTTTCTCTGCAGCCAGTGAGAGAGCGGCAGGCAGGCAATATGTTTGAAGCAAGAAATATTGTAACATTCTCATGTCAGTATGAAAGTGAAATCCAATATGTATTCGGCAAAAAACAGCTGTGTTCTGAGGTGCTACTGTAACCTCGGAAATTGCCACATATTGGAGGGAACAGCCAAATATTGGTGACAACAAAGATATAAATTTAACAGTTGTGCTATTAGGATGACTGTGATGATTAAAAATGGTGATACCCCAGACATCAGACTTGTAGTTAGTAAGCAAAAAAGGTAGTGAATATAATAATTAATGTAAATCATTTCTTTATGTTTATTTCCCCATGTATTATCAAAGTGTAGGCAGTTAATAAATGGCCCAAGTTTAGAACAGGTATAATGCTAATGTAAATTGCAAGTCAAAGTAGTTCAGAGTTTCCACAATTAATTTAAGGCACCATTGATGTGCTTTAGTGGGTTTGTTCATTTAGAAAGTCCTTGGATAAAATACTGGCATATCAGACATTGTGTATGTTCTTTGTAGAATGTAGAAATTGATCCAACACTCATAACAGTAATTAAAATGGTAATTAATGCTGTTTTAGGTTGATGGGCAGCCTTAATTTTATTTTCAACATTTTTTATTTTATATTTTGATATTGTAAGTATGTTAAATTAATTTCCTTTATATTTTAAACCAGTCTCACATGTCAGTTTCAGATAATACTGTCTCTTTGTATCACAGGGTATATTCCAATACGCACCCCGGCCCGTAAGTTGACAGCAACACCAACACCTATAGCTGGCACACCGGCTGGTTTCTTTATCCAGACAGAGGATAAGACTGCAAAATATATGGACAACCAACCTAAAGGAAATCTGCCCTTCATGAAACCAGAAGATGCACAATATTTTGACAAGCTGCTGGTAATTTGGAATTTCTTAAAAATATATTGCAAATATTGGTTTCATTTGTTACATGTCTTGATTCCTCCAGTAAATTAGTCTATTCTTTGGTTTTAAAACCTTCCATTTGGCTACTAATTGAGAAGTAGATAATTTTTATTTATTTAATTGTAGTTTCATGTGACTGGCAATTTTCTTATAGATCATAGTACCCTTGTTAAGAATGTGAAAAGTTTTAAAAATAATTTATAATTTGAATCCAGCTACCATTAACTAATGTTATCAAATGAAAAGCAATTAATAGTAATGATCATTCCAAAATAAAATACTTCCTCTAGAGTAATAGGTGCTAGTGTGTTATTAATAGCCCTTTTCAGTAATCTAGGTAACAGTATTCCTCCTTGCTAGTGGTCCAACTAGTAAAACAACTGAACTTTCACTTATTGCATTTTACATTCATTAGGTCTGGAATTTATTACATTCAAGCATAGTTCGTCTTTTTGATGAAACCCCTTTCTCATCTCACAAATAACTGCTAGTTAACCCTCCAGCCATGGGTGATGCAGATGTGTATTAAAAGGCCTGTGATAATCACAGCAGACTTAATTTCCACTATGTTAGCACATTGGAAGTCACAGTTTTCCCTTCAAATATTTTCCTGCTGCTCTGGAACATCGAATGTTGGTAGTTTTCTGTCTGAAACTGCAGGAGTCGTATTTTACATGTTATCCGGACTCACTCACACATATACCTTCTCATTGCAGCTGTATCTTATTTGTATTGTTGAGCATTTGTCTGGAACCTTTTTTAAGATAAACAACACTCAGAATATGTACAAGTAAGTTTATCTTGCTTCATAGCATTGAATGCAGTTTTTCACATTTCCTTCATTATTTACATTGTCTGTTAAAATTCAAGTCTAAAGTAAATTTTTGGTTTTCTTGTTACATTACAATATTTCTGTCCTTACAACCATTTAAATTAACAAATAAAAATGCACCATGGTTTTGTACAGAAAAATCAGAAAATTGCCTACAGTTAGAGGGTTAATTTGTGTTAAAGCAGTGTGCTTTCATCACCTCTTTTCAAACATTGATTTGGGGCTTTCCACTTTGTATGCTTATAATTTGTAGTCATTTTACTGTCTTTGACACTCCCTCATATTTGTAACAATTACATTGTGTTCAGAATTAAATTTAGCACAAAAGATATTTGCAGTAGACCTTATTTCCTCCTTCAGTTGCTCATCTAATTTATTATGGTGTCCCATCTCCTCCCATAGCATATGAAGAGCGGGCCTGCTTCTATATCCTGGTTCTAGTCATATTTGTTTGTTCACAATGTAACGTCTCAGACTGATTGCTGTCTGGCCAGAGCTGGAGTCTACCACCTCTCTACATATAACATACATCTTTACACGCGTTAGAAATGACTGAACATTCATCTGTTCTGTACTCATTTTCCCCATCTAAATTTTATCATACCAAACTAAACATTAATTACCCAATCTTGAATACTTTATTTTTTCGTGATGTGTGTTAATTGTAACTTGTAAGATTTATTTATAGAGAGGTCATCACTATTGGTTAGGAATGTTGGCTTCATACATTTGCTCATATGATTCACAGGTGGAAGTTGATGAGGAGACTCTAAGCCCTGAGGAGCAGAAGGAGAGAAAGATAATGAAGTTACTTCTGAAAATCAAAAATGGAACACCCCCTATGCGTAAAGCGGCTCTTCGCCAGATAACAGACAAAGCAAGAGAATTTGGTGCTGGTCCATTGTTTAACCAAATACTTCCTCTGTTGATGTCGCCTACACTTGAAGACCAGGAAAGACATTTGCTTGTGAAAGTTATTGACAGAATTCTTTACAAGTTAGATGATCTTGTGAGACCGTATGTGCACAAGGTATGTAACACATTTTATTGAGTGTGCAGTTTTACAATTCGTCATCAGCTCTGCTAAATGTCTCTCTCTAATACATTATTGCTGAAGGAAATGACAAATAAAAAAAAACTGAAATAATACAACAAAGAGAGCTGGTGACTCAGTAGCTCAAGAGTCAGACTACAAATACAAGATTTAGGGATTAAGTCCTCTGTCTGTTCAAGGAATTTGTTTTGTCACTTATCATTTCTTTCATTTTTCTGGAAACAAATAGTTACAAGCAGTAACAGACATATCTGACTAATTTCATGCCTTAAGTGTTTTTTAACAACCCGTAGTTTTTATTGATCTTCCTCACCCACAAAATGGTTTAGTGAAATACAAACAGTGGAGAGTCCAGATTGGAATATCAACAATATTATGAAAAGTATGGGCTGCTACTCACTGTAAAGATGAAATGTTGAGTTGCAGAGAGGCACAAGAAAAGACTGTTACACATTACCTTTTGGCCAAAGCCTTTTTTATAGTGTTGTTGTTAGTGAATAACAATTAAGAGTAAATTGGGTCATTGCAAATAATGAAAAGGTGTGCATTTGTCATTTAACAATGTATGTACAAAACAAAAGAAGTCACACTTGATCAGTTCACAAATAAGAGTAATTTCTGTAATTTTTATTCACTGTTACAATAACTAAATAAAAAAAAGTAAAGATATAAAAGCAGGAGTTAATCAAAATTTATTTTTGTATAATTTTTTGGTCGAATGGGATAGCCTTTCTGTTTTCAGTGACCTTGTTTCATTCTGAATTTATACTTTGCTGTATCAAAGAAAAATTCAGTTAAGAAAAATAAATTTCTGGTCATCGTTTACCTTCAGGAGGTGAAATTTGTAGCACTGCTGATAAGATGCACAAGAGAGAAAAAAGCCACACTACCTAGGTTTTGGACTAACAGGTCCTTCATCAGGAAGGAGGTATATGTTAGGCATGGTTAAAAAGGGAGGTCAGTTCCCTCATACCTCCAAGATGAGAGGAACCCACCTGTTTATTTATAATCTTAAAGATAAGCAAACATGCATCATAGGTTACTCATTAAAAACGCACACATTATCATTGGGTATTGTTTCCATGCACACTGATGTTGCATAACTACAGTTGATCTAAAGTTCAACTAAGCCCTAATGTTCAGTGCAGTATAAATATGCAAAGCTGATTGATTTATTTCCTCCCCAAACCACAGGTTAGTAAGAAAGAGGTTCTGTAGAAGGCAGTTGGTTGTTTTCTGCATGGAGTATTGTATCTGTAGGAAGCTGAAAACAGTTGTCTAATTTTTGTATTTATATTTGGAGTGGAAAGAGTGCATTTTGTTGATAAAAAATGTGTATGCCATTTTCAGCATATTCACTTATTGTAGAGATGCAAATGGTCCTCCATTTTTCTAATCATTTACACAAGTTTGTCAATTATTTTATTGTGTGTTATTATGTGCTATACATTTAATTTTATGGCCTCTTGACAGATTCTGGTGGTTATTGAACCACTTCTCATTGATGAAGACTACTACGCCCGTGTAGAGGGTCGTGAAATTATTTCAAATCTAGCTAAAGCTGCTGGTCTGGCAACAATGATTTCAACCATGCGTCCCGATATCGACAACATTGATGAATACGTGCGTAACACGACAGCCAGGGCATTTGCAGTGGTTGCATCTGCACTTGGAATTCCATCTCTCTTGCCATTCTTGAAAGCCGTGTGTCGTAGCAAGAAATCGTGGCAAGCTCGTCACACTGGTATCAAGATTGTGCAACAAATTGCCATCCTAATGGGGTGTGCTATCTTGCCTCATTTGAAGAGCCTTGTAGAGATTATTGAACATGGTAAGTGAGCAGCAATAAAACAATTCTTGGGCTGATTTCTCAAAACAAATTAATACTTTGACAAACGTTTTTCCAAAACATTACACTGTTGAAATAAATCTTGCCACTTATTTTGTGTGTCTGCATTTTGATACTTAAAGAGTTCCCCAGTAGTGGGACTGACTTTCTGAAACTGTGGTTTCTGTGATGTAGGTTAATATCCCAGCTATCACAACCTGCAGTCATTCACCTTGGTGGGCCCTCATTTGCAAGTTATTGACTGAAAAAAATTGGAAATTTTACGCAACCCTCAATACCGTTACTATAGTAGCTTCACATTGACTGTTTGCATTGTGCTATATATAGGTAAGGCTCTGAAATGGAGCAGGTCATGGGTTCGAATCTCACCAAGTAGTTTTATATTTTTATTTTTTAAATTTGTATCAAAATTATTATGATCATTGTTTTTATTCAATTAATTGGTTTGTGTGTGGTTTCATATTTCTATTCCTTGGCCACATCATTTTAATCATCATATCAGCTCCTTCATTTTCCCTCATATCATTTTTTTCCACTTAAAATCTTTATTCATGTTATTTTAATTAATTTTATATATTTATTTTAATTTTATTTCTTTTGTTTTATTGTCCTATTTTTCTTCAAAGTTATTGCTGTCATTGTTTCTATTCCTCATTTTTGTTGAACTTAGTGTTACTTACACTCCTTTTCTTTGTTTAAATTTTCATCTCCATTATTTATTTCATAGTACAATAGGAATTTAGGCTGTGTTTTAAATGTTTGTACGATTACCCTCCAAAAGAGAAATGTACGTCTTGTAATGAAAAATAGTTTTGACACTATTGTACAGCTAATGTAAATAGATTTCATCATTTGTTTTTTAACCAATAGATCAGCATTTTCAGATATTTAAATATTAAAATAGATAAATATAATTAAATTCACATTCATAAAAATTCAAAGTGGAAATGGAAAGTTATAAAGAGAAGATAAGAACAAATGAAAAAATAAACATACAATGATTAAAATGCAGCAAAGGAATAGAAATAAAAAAATACATTAAAACCAATTAATTGAATAAAAATAGTGATCAACATCACCAGAATGAGATTTTCACTCTGCAGTGGAAGGCAAAGGTCCCGAGTTAGAGTCTCAGTCCGGCACACAGTTTTAATCTGCCAGGAAGTTTCATGATCAAAGTCATTTTGATAAAGATTTAAAAACAAACAAAAATTAAGCCACCTGATGAGATTCAAACCCACAACCTTTAGCATTTGAAGGAAGGCCTTACCGTAGCCACTCGACCACACAACTACTCTACAACCTTTAGCATGTGAAGGAAGGCCTTACCGTAGCCACTCGACCACACAACTACTCTACAAAAACCTTACCTTTTGGTGCTATTGAGCATCACATGAAAGTCCAACTTTTTCCGTCAGTCACTTGAAACGAGGGCCCACCACGGTGAGTGGCTGCAGGATGTGATGCCTGATATCTTATCTACATCACCATATAGATGCTTTCAAAAAATCAGTTCAATCTCTGGGGAGCTCTGCTTGTTCGTAAATGTCTTAGCTCTCAACAAAATGTTAAGCTAAATAATAAAGATAGAATATTTGGTTTGTTCAGAGCGTATTTGTATATCTAGTGTATTACATGAAATATAATGGTGGTCACTGTTAAAATTCATGAAGCTAATTCAGTACTGGGATATTTGCACAATAAAATCAGACTTATATTTACAAATCCCTTCTGTTTTCCAGAATCAGATGGGTTTTGATATTTGTAGGCTACTTCAAAACACCTATGGTTATTTGCAAAATTGCAGCACTATTAAAATGATCACTATTCTTTCAAAGGTCTCGTGGATGAGCAGCAGAAAGTTCGCACCATTACTGCCCTTGCCATTGCAGCTCTTGCTGAGGCTGCCACACCATACGGTATTGAGAGTTTTGACTCTGTGCTGAAACCTCTGTGGAAAGGTATCAGGACGCACCGTGGTAAGGTAAGACACTGTTTTCAATTCATCATCTCGAGCTCAACTTGATAAATTCTCTAGTGCAACATTCTATTCAGCCAGGCAGTATGTTGCACATATTCATCATTCTGTATTGTCTTACCATTTCAAAAGGTGACAAATTTCTTTGCGCAGCTGCATTGTTCCTTATTCCCATTTTAGTTTGCCTTTCTCCATCCCACTGCAGTCCCTCCCATTGATGTTGTCAATCACTTCCTTAATAGTCAGGCTCTGTTTTCCCCTGATATATACACATAATTTTATCATCCCCTATTCATAACGCTATAAAGGTTTAAACATGGTTCCTACAAAAGGGAATGTCCAACTTCCTTTCTCATCCTCGAAACATTTGGGGCTTGTACTCTGTCTTAATGACTTCTATGTCGACAGATTGTTAAATCCTAATCTTCCTTCCTTATTACCTTGGTACCCAGATTTAAATAAATAGTTGTCGTATTCATTTGGTGTAGAGAATGTCAGTGCGTAGTCATGGGAGTCATGATGAAGGCTATTTTTTTATGAATTTGCTGCTCTCATTGTTTAATTTTATTGTTAGTATGCCATCTCATACTCGTACATTATTTGTTGTTGACAGGGTTTGGCAGCCTTCCTGAAAGCCATTGGTTACCTAATACCTTTGATGGATGCTGAATATGCCAACTACTATACCCGTGAAGTGATGTTAATTTTGATTAGAGAGTTTCAGTCTCCTGATGAAGAAATGAAAAAAATTGTGCTGAAAGTAGTGAAACAGTGTTGTGGCACTGATGGTGTGGAATCGCAATACATTAAAGATGAAATTTTGCCACATTTCTTTAAACATTTCTGGAACCATCGAATGGCTCTTGATAGGCGTAATTATAGACAGGTATGTAATCATAAAGTGTGCATTTCCGTAAGTTATGCACATTTTTGTTTAATTAGGTGTTCATCCTCTGCATTTTTAATTACTTTTACATGCTTTAATGTTGTTTCTTATTGCTTCTCACAGATACTTCTTTTGTATTTCATGATTATTTACAGTCTCATTACTGATATGGAAAAATATTTTCTATATTAAATTCTATGTGAATGAATGGTAGCTTATCTTGTTCATACATAGAGCATAGTTAGAAGGAAGCTGTCATTTGAATAATTTTTCATCATATACTCTCGCTATGCTTCCTTTCTTAGCGTTTAAAACATGAAGGGTAGGGTGGATGAAACACATTTCTCTGGCAGTGTTTAAAGTTACTAGTTGCAGAACAGACATTATTGCCATTTTAGGAGCTATGATACTGTGGACAATGTTCCAAAGTTCGTTTATAGGAAGTATGTATGTTGCGTCTGTAATGTAAATTTACTTAGAAATAGTTACCTTTGCATTACCTAGTAAATTAGTGAATTTGCTGGTGGCATGTGAACTTTATCAGGTCCTGTTCTAATTTTCTTATTAGCAAGTTTCATGATGATAGAGAGATGACTAAAAATTACTTGCATTTGAAAGGGTAATTAACTGTAATTTTCAGTAGTATTTGCTGTTCAGGTGTTATTTTCTTGCTTTTCTTTTTCATTATGGTAATTTTCTGTTTCAGTTGGTGGACACTACAGTGGAAATAGCAAACAAAGTAGGTGCCTCTGAAATTGTGAATCGAGTTGTGGATGATTTGAAGGATGAGAACGAACAGTATCGTAAGATGGTGATGGAGACAATAGAGAAGATAATGGGTAATCTAGGTGCTGCAGACATTGATAGCAGATTAGAGGAGCAACTTATTGATGGTATACTATATGCATTCCAGGAGCAGACCACAGAGGTATGAGACATGATTGCATTTTTAATTAGCTTCTTATTTACCTGGCCCCTTTGCTTTGTTTACTGTAGTAACTTTTAAAATAATAAAATTTCAATTTTTGTTGTCATGTAGGCTCCTCATAAATCTCTACATCTGTACATTAGTTAATCAGTATCTGTTAAAGTTTTTCATAGTCAGCTTTGTAGTTAAGATGCCACTATAAAAATTTGCCTGTTGATGTTCTACACCTGTTAAGACTTTAATTTTTGCTGTTGTGTTAAACTGATACTATTATCTATGTTATTGGCTCAAGGCATATTTCCCCATTTTAGGACGTTGTGATGCTGAATGGCTTTGGAACCATAGTGAACCAGCTTGGGAAACGTGTGAAGCCTTACCTTCCACAGATTTGTGGTACCATCCTGTGGCGATTAAACAACAAGTCAGCTAAAGTTAGACAACAGGCTGCTGATCTTATATCCCGTATTGCAGTTGTCATGAAGACTTGTCAGGAGGTGAGTCACGGTTGTGGTCTCCATACACATTACGTTTGTCTGTGAAACAATCTTTTGAGGATAGAAGATTTAAAGTTATTCGTGAATGGTATAAACACGCAGTGAATTTCTTTGTGTGCAGGAAAAGCTCATGGGGCATCTTGGTGTTGTGCTGTATGAGTACTTAGGAGAAGAGTACCCTGAGGTATTAGGTTCCATATTGGGTGCTCTGAAGGCTATTGTTAATGTAATTGGTATGACTAAAATGACGCCACCCATCAAGGATCTACTCCCTAGGCTCACACCAATCTTGAAGAACAGGCATGAAAAGGTTTGTAGATGTTGTATTTAGTGTACATTGTTTTGTGTTGACTATTTCATGTTTATTTGATGGGTATAGAGATACAATGTCATCTTAAATGCTTGTTCATAACTTAGAAATTGAGTGGCTACAAGCTCAAAACAGTACACTTTGCTTTTAAGTGGTTTCCAGGTTAGTTTGACTGAAATGGAAATGAGTTAACACTTTCAACAAGGGCATCTCCACACCAAGAACTTTTCTGTGAACCAGGATAAATCTGGTTTGCTTTTTAATGCCATTTACCAAATAAATAAATGTGATAGGTGTGTGATTCTTGCATCATGTAAATAGGAAAAGGAAGAGTATTGTAGGAATATAAATGTGTATGGCAATATATATTTCAAATAGACATTGTAATGAGAACAAGACACACATGAAAGCTGAGAAAAAAGGTTCTCGTGTACTCCATCTCTTGAGTGGTACAGTTATGATTCTGTCTGCACAAAGATAGTACTGGAATATTTAAAACTGGATACATGTAACTGAGACTATTTTATATGTTTGCAATGTAATTAATTTTAGTATCATAATCCTGTAAGCACTGTGGGACACACCTAATGTGCTTACCAGTCTCCCCCTTCCCTCCACAGGAAAAACGGTAGTTGGAAGCTGTATTCACTATGTTTGCAGTCAGTGTGTGAGGACAAAGTGGGTAGATACTGAAAAAAAAACTTTTCAGCCAGTTTCTTCCCACTGTCTTCATATAATGTGAATTATTTCTCATAGCATTCTCTGTGCATAGATGGAAAAATAGTTTGTTCCACCAATTCCATCTTCTGGAAGATGGATAACATCTGAAGAGCCAATATGCTGTGTCAACACAAGTTTTATTCTTATTGTCATCAGTGATGTCTGGCTTTGTTTTTGGCTGTACCTCTCTTGACCCTCACAGGAATATAGAGGGTGGTTTTCTTTATGTTTAGTGGGAAGATTGTAAGTATATCATTTTGACTTCCACTTTACTGCCAGGAGATGTGCTGTACTTTGAAAAAAACACCTAATACCCAACATCCCCTGAGAAGGACACGTTTCATATGTTGCAGGATTCAGGTCAGGATGATTACTATTTCATTTACTCAGAAAGAAGGGCCTCATCTCATGAAGAGACTCGTGCTTTTCTTCACCTCTGCCAACATATTTAGCATTGTCTTTAAGATATAATGTGGAAAATGTAATACAAAATCGATCACAAATTGTTTCAGCAATTTGAGGATGCACATATGCAAAATAATAAAAAGAAAACAGTAAATTTCATTTACTTTCACTGCAGACCATTTATGCCATAGAGAGTTTATTTGTAAACAAAATCAATAAGGAATCCAAATAGGAATATCAACAGTATAAGGAAAAGATAGATTGCCACTCACTGTAAAGATGACACACTAAGTTGTAGACTGACACAACGAAAAGACAGTTACACATTAGCTTTCAGCCAAAGCTTTCTTTAGAAAAGGAAACACACATTCGTTCACATAACCAAGCACACCTCATGCACACATGACCCACATGACCACAATCTCCAGCAGCTCAGAACTAGAATGCCATACGTAGAATTCTCTCTCTCTCTCTCTCTCTCTCTCTCTCTCTCTCTCTCTCTCTCTCTCTCTCTGTGTGTGTGTGTTTGTGTGTGTGTGTGTTTGTTTTTTATCAGTGTCCTGATTTGTTTCACTTTTGATGTGTCAAATCATGCAGTCATTACAGGAATGACTAAAATATTCAAATTTCTCAGTGATATCTGCAAAAAGAGAAACTGCACCCACTTCTTCAGGGAAAACTGACACTTGTTGATTGTCTAGTTCTGACATATTTTACCCACTCTCCTTAAACATTTTCACATGATGAGGTACTACAGACAGTGACTTATGGTCTGTATCATTGTCTGGATAGAGAAAAAAGGTTAAGGAATGTCCACACAAAGCCTCTTTTCTCATTTGAAAACACACACGGGAACAAAAGCACATGCAGAAAAATAAGTAGAGAGAACTTGTCTATGCAGGTGTGTATTCTTGCCCACAACTTACCTGGTTTTGCAAGCAGTGTGGTATACGTCCGTACCTTTGCTTAGCAATTTGTGCGTGTGTATTGTGATGGAAAGCAACACAAAAAGAAAGGCCTAAGACAGCTATGAGTAAAACATTATCTAAATAAGCACAAGAAATACAAAGTGATAGTGATATTTGTTTGCAGATTTCACGAGGAAGTCGCCATGAGATTTTAGATTTTGTGTGTGGGAAGCTGATTGACTTTCATACATCCTTAAACAAAAGATTATGTATAGATTAATATCCTCAGACTCAATAAATTCAGGAATGCCATAGATCCTAGAATCCACTTGAACAGAGGTTGTGTTTTCTAGTTTTGTATTTTTTTTCCCCCTCACCAATGTCCTCCCATTTCAGTTTGTAGTAGCTACACCGCTCTCACATTTTCCATTGTTCAGATGTCACTATCCTCAGTTGTGCCATTAAATTGCCGTAGCGCGAATTTTTCTCCACAGTCTCCATACACATATCGGTGGTATCTAACTAAGGTAAACACAAATAAGAACTTACAACTTAAGATGTCAAAACACTCATTAACACACACCAAAACACCATATGGCAGAGCAACCTGCTCCTACACACACTTTCCGTAAATTTGTAGGTTTCATCTCTGTTTTCCTACTTAAAGACTTGTCTTACTCTTTACATTACGATAATGCCCTCCAATATGAAGAAATTACGCTTGTCTCTTTGGACTGCTGGAAATGTAAAGAGCCATCCACATCTTCAGTATTTATTGTGCAATAATATTGACTATCTCAGGTATCGATAGTTTGCACAATATATTGAAGGAGACTGCGGAGTTTTAAAAATATTGCTCAGTATGTTATGCAATATATTGTACCATGTAAGGGTGATATTTTGCAATACATCGCAGTTCCTGCCGAGAGTTCGTGATATGCGGAAATGCAAACAACTGATAAGGCAACCCCCTTATGAATAAGAATAAATCAGTAAAGACAGATGAAAGCAACCATCTCTGCAAGTGCATTTAGGGAAGTAGTTTGATTATGTATTTAATACTTACTCTGTAATTAGCTGTAGAAATATTCAACAAAAGTGGCAGGGAAATAACACTCAACAGCTAGTTCGTTCATTTCAGAAACTTCAGTAATTTATTTATTGCATAAATACACAGGATTAATAGCTCCCCCTCCCCCCAACAATTAGTGACAATCACAGTACATGCGCATCCCGCATCATCGAGCACTAAGATCTTTTCTACAGAGGCAGAGTAAACATTGCACAACAATATTGTGCCATTCTTGGCCTTGCGCTTTCACTCAGTACCTTGGCACAATTTGTCACACAGCAGACATTGAGCGTGTGAGGGCCCCGTGACTGTATGCGTAAAATTGGCAATAGGCAGCACTGCGTGACAGGCATGTTGCATGGGAACAGTATCAGTCTGCCATATATACCTGCTTTGCAGTGCAGCCTACATGTCACGTGCAAAAAATGGTTTTCTGGGCCCCTATATGTAGGCAATCCTTTTCACAGATGTTTTGTGTCAAGAGTAGTATCGGCCTGCTTTATTGAGTTGTATTGCAGGGGCTACATGGGTTGATGAGCATGGCTCAGGACAAATTGAGATGGATGAAGAAGGGGATTGATAGTGAGGGAGATGAGGAAATAGACAAAGAGAGGGGAGGAGGGTGAGATGCATGAGGAAGTTGGAAGATTTAGAGGGATAGTAGGAAGTTGGAAAAGGAAGAGATGGAAGGAGGAAATGGGGGGAAGGAAATGGTGAGAGGGAGGGGAAGGAGGAAATTGGGGGAGGATATGATCAGAGGGAGTGGAATAAAGATGTGGACATTGTGCATTGGTGGAGGGGGGGGGAATAGTTACAGGTGGGGGAATGAGATGAACATATAATTTTGTGTAATTAATTATACACAGTCAAATAATTGCTTTACTTCATTATTGTTAACAGGTGCAAGAAAATTGTATAGACTTGGTTGGAAGAATTGCTGACCGCGGACCTGAATATGTATCTGCTCGAGAATGGATGCGCATTTGTTTTGAACTGCTTGAGCTGCTAAAAGCACATAAGAAGGCTATTCGAAGAGCCACTGTAAACACATTTGGTTACATAGCCAAAGCTATTGGGTAAGTCATCATGAAGTCATCTCACTATTTTTAAAGTTGACATGTAGTCACTGCCTGAGGTACACAGGGTTATAGAATATGGCTGGAAAACTAACTTTTGGTTGTTTTTTATCTGGATAGACATAGCTTAGGTATTTGTTTATTTTTGTAATGTGTTTAAATAGACATCATGGAAGGACAGGCTGTCACTTGTTTGTTGACAGAACTTTGAATTGATAGTCATAGCCACAGCCAGTTTTCTAATTTCAGTTTAGTATAAATATAAAACTTGTTTAACGGAGCAGTTGTTGGCATTGACTAAATGCACCACAAAATTTGGTCGACCTGTTACAATATATTCCCATAAGTGCTTTGCAGTGCATTGTCTTCACAGTAAGGTTTTAATAGTTCCAGTTACAAATTCTCATAAGCCCAGAAGGTAAATTTTTGTGTTGTAAGTTTTCTGAATTATTGTGTATGTGTCTAGAAGGCATGTAGATTTTTAGTGAAGTTATGCGGTGTTTGTTAAATATATACTCAGCTTTTAAGATCTCAAGAAGCAGAAATCAGAATGGTTGTAATTACATATTTTTTTTTTTTTTTTTTTTTTTTTCACAGCCCCCATGATGTGCTGGCAACACTTCTGAACAACTTAAAAGTCCAAGAGCGGCAGAACCGTGTGTGCACCACTGTTGCTATTGCCATTGTAGCTGAAACATGTTCTCCATTCACTGTACTTCCTGCACTCATGAATGAGTATCGTGTTCCTGAACTTAATGTTCAGAATGGTGTTCTCAAGTCTTTGTCCTTTTTGTTTGAATATATTGGCGAAATGGGAAAAGACTATATCTATGCAGTCACACCTTTGCTGGAAGATGCTCTAATGGATCGGTAAGTGGCATTAATATCAACATTTTAGAGTTATCACGCCAAGAGTTTGTTAATAGATATTAAGATAATATTATTTTCAGTTAAAATTAATTTTTTTTTTCTCTATGTGTACTAATGTTAAGATGTCTAAAGCTGCTTGATGTTGCAGCTTTTGTTTGCTCCCATTCCTGGGTAAGGTAACTGTGATAAACAATGTTAAAGTGCTATCCATTGCTGTTTGAATGTGTAATGCTGAACTGAGCAGCCAGCTATGTTGCACAGTGTCAGGCATTGCAATTTTTAACCATTCACATTGTTACAGAGACCTGGTTCACCGACAGACGGCATGTGCAGTTATCAAACACATGGCCCTTGGTGTGTATGGGTTTGGATGTGAAGATGCATTGATACATCTTTTGAATCATGTGTGGCCCAACATATTTGAGACCTCCCCTCACCTCGTTCAGGCATTTATGGACTCCATTGAAGGGTTACGGGTAGCACTTGGTCCTAACAAGATACTACAGTATGTACTACAGGTGAGTTTTTATTCTAAAATTAAAATAGAATGGAAAAATTTTCGTTGATATAGTGCTGAATTGGAAAATGGGATTTTGTTTGTTTGTAGAACTGTAACAGTCCAGAAAAAAAATTGCCTTTTGAGAAAATAAATGATCAGGAGTGACAATAAAATTGAGTCACATAAATCTTATTTGAGTAGAAATCAGAACTCAGACTGTAATGAAGGAGAAATCTATCCACTTCCCCAGCACTGCACAAGTTTTAGGCTACTTGTGTTAAAAAGAAGACAAATGATTGTTTCTAAGTGCTCAACTTCGTGGATCTTTAACACTTTCTAATAGATTATGAGACAGAATTGCTGGCCAGCACTCAGCTTCAGGTAAAATGCGTAGTACTGCCGATAGGCACACACAAAAGTAAAAATGTAGCACTACCTAGCTCTCAGAACTAATAGTTCCTTTGTCAGGGAGGTGAGGGGGATCTGTCTGGGGAATGTTAACAGAATAGCAGTGGTAACTTGCCCCAAATGAGGTAAGTATTAGTTCAGTTGCCTTAGACTGCAGACGTGTGTGTGTGTGTGTGTGTGTGTGTGTGTGTGTGTGTGTGTGTGTGTGTGTGTCATCTATTTTTGATGAAGGCTTTACTGGCCAAAACCTTTATTTGGAACAGTCTTTTTGTTATGACTATCTGCAACTCGGCATCTTCGCTATAAGATGAGTAGCAACTTTACTTTTCATAATATTGTTACTATACATTTCATCATTTGAAGGCAAGTACTGGCCATCAGTTCTGTCTCATAATTAGTTAGTTTAGTTCTGTACCATAGGTGATCTTGTAGATCTTATAATTAAATTAAACCATGATATATTGAAGTCTCTTCTTTATCTATGATAATAATCAAATCAGAAGAAATGAATTATCTTAGATAAAGAAGAGACTTGAATGTCTCAGTGTTTCATGTAATTATAAGATCACCTATAGTACAGGACTTTCCCATTACATCTAACACTGGGGTGCTACTCCAATGCCGGAGAGCCCTGGCAGTGGTGACAGTGTTAAGGGAAAACAAGCTGAAGATGTGAATTGAAGTTTGTGTTGGGGAGCGCACTCCACTTGGGTAGTTCATGCAGCAATGTTGACCGTTGTGCTGTGGTGATGTAATGGTTAGCATTTCTGCCTAGCTAGTAAGACAACCTGGGTTCAAGTCCCAGCTGCAGCACAAATTTTAATTCATTTCTTCTGCTTTGATCACCTGAGTGTTGTTGAGATTTGCCTTTACACTACTGACTTCATAGTAAATACCTTGAATATGTCAGCTCCAGACATTTCACCTATGCTCATAATACAGCAGTGGCTGCTCGATGGAAGATGTTTGAAGAGTAAGAAGAAACACTCACTTAAAAGTGTAATTAATCTATCATTTTTAATCTGTCTCCTTACTTAATTAATAATCTTGCAGACACACAGGAACAACGCAGTGTACGACAAGAAATGCTTGCTTACATGAGATATTTAAAATGCCATCTCTTAGCATTCATACACGCATCAAAATGCTGCTGTAGCAACCCAGAGTTGCTTAGGTCTCCCTGAGAATTGCATATGGGCTTGCAAAACAAAACAGGAAGAGAGACTGCGTCTAGTACAGAAGCTCAATACATGAAAGCTATCAATGCTCCAACAAATAAGTTTTGGGGGGTTAGGTCTGGAGAACATCAGAGCCGGGAAATCATTTAAACTTCTCTTGTTCATCTGTCACAGAATCTGTTACATACAAGCTGACTGACATGAACACTGAAATGAAGAGCTCCATTGTGCAGGAAACACAGGTTTTGCCACATTGATAAAGGCCTGTTATCTATAGGGTCGGGTGGATTATTTTCTTGAAAGCATTAGTTCATCCATTGAGCCTGTGTGGAAGTATGAGAGACCCTAGCCGTCAGTAATCAGTGCTAAAACCAAACATTGACAAAAATATTTGTTGATGACATGCTTAATCTCTTATTATAGGATTCACCGATTGTGAAAACATGGTAGCTGATGGTGATGTAATGTAGAAAATGAATACTAATATCGAATCTGTCCACATGACATAGAGTAGTTTCTTTGTGTGTGGAAAACGTATCCTTAAAGTCTGGCCATACTTTTTCCTTAAATCTTTTATTGTGGTAATGTTACGTGGTATCCATATTACTTGTCAATTAGATTGAGATAGTTGCTATGCGTGTGACTGTTTTTTTAATTTGAGGATTTACATATTATGGCAGTTTAATGCTGTTTTCTTTAAAATCCTTGGAATGTTGGTGGCATCAAATAAAAGTACCAGTCCTAGTTAAATTAATTAGGAACAAAGTGCTAATTAATGTCTGGCATGCCAAGTAGGAATGCAACACAATAGTAGGTCTTGCCACTAGAGAAACTTCAGCTGAATGATTGATTAGTGGCATCTGTTCAGGTCCACTTAAATTTTCTCATGTTAAACATGACCAACCATTTGCAGATTGCAAAGAACTTTTCAGATTAATGAAAGTATGCACTTTGTGTGACAGTTTAATTAAGAATAATTTCTGGAATTACCACATTATACAAGGTGTTTCCAAAATTCTTTTACAAACTTTGGGGACACCTTAACACCAAACCAAGGAAGAAAAAAAAAGTTCACGTAAACACGTGCCTGAAAATCACGTATTTTTCAGTTATTAATGAAGTTCAGTTTTCAGCTGCTATCCAGGTACAACCAACTACTTCACTTACCTTTTTGACTCATTGTATCCTGGATGGTGTCGTGTCACCAGGGAGACTTGTTTACATTTGTCATTCATCTGTCTTCAGCTTGTCAATTTTGTACGTTTACTACAGGTAATGAGTTAACTGAAAGTACTCAATTCATACATCGCAGGATATTCATTTTGTAAGCAGGCAGACATGACTTTTATGTATGGCTGGGCAAGTGGTAATGGACACGAGGCTGCATGGGTGTATTACACGGTCCTTCCAGACAAAAGCCAGCAGAGTCATCCAATCTTTAGTGCTGTATAATGTCACGTTGGTGAGACAGGATCCGTAGCATCACAGACTATTGGCTGAGGAAGGCCATGTGTTGCTCATACCCCTGACCAGGAAGAGCACATTCTATGGGCTGTCGAGTGAAAGACAAATGTCGCTGGCATGTATTATATCTCCAAGTTCACCATGGAGGATCCTTAATAAGCAACTTGTATATCCATATAATCTTCAATGTGTGCAGGGCCTCTGGCCAGCCAATCACCCATCACGGGAGAACTTTCCCAATGTTCTGTTGCACAAACTACCAATCTGTTGTTCGTCTCTTCAGTTTTGTTTACAGGCAAATCAATGTTTGAAAGGGATGGAATAACAAATTTACCCAACCAATGCATATGGACTGATCACAATATTCATGCTGCGGTACAGGCTAGACATCACTATCTCTATAATGTGTGAGCCGGAATTATAGGTGACTGTCTGGTGGGTCCATACAGTCTCCCAGCACATTGTGCAGGTGCTGTCTACAGGAACTTAATTCAGAACACCCTCCAAGAGGTGTCCTTGCAGATCTACCATGATGGGTGGATAGGTAGAGGAGGGGCAGTTCCATGACCTGCACATTCCTGACCACAGTCCTTTGGCTTTTGAACTTTGAGGTCACTTTTAAACAGCTGGCCTATGCAGGAGCCCATCTGGATGCAGAAATCTATCGTGTCATAGAAGCTTCTTTCTTCTTCTGGGTTGGCCCCACAGCCCCAATAAATTTGTTAAGTGACATGATTCCATAAAGATGTGTTTTAAATTACTTTGTTTGCACAACTGGTTTCAGGTACTTCCAAGTGAATCTGTAGTAATGGATGTGGACACATCGTTGCAGTGTAGTACAAAATCATGTGGATTTTCTTGTATTTCTACACTACGATACCCCATACGATGATTGCATAGTATTTTAAGTCTCGTCTGTGCCCTACACCAACAGCATAGTTATAACTAATTTGTATAACTTCAGTAATGTGTTTGTTTTATGCTACCCTGCTGTGTTGTTTTCTTACACAACTCATACTCTATATTCCCTGTGAGCATTTTAACTGTCAATGTGTTGCTTCATATTGTTATTGTGCCCTCTGTTTTCTTTTTATCATTCCACATTTATACCAGCATTTGCACTAAACGAAATAAAGTTTCATTTTCATATTAAAGTATTTACCATTGTTCTTGTTCAATATATAAGTTTATGCTATTGCAAGTAACACATCTCAGCTGGTGAAAAACTTAAAATAGTTGTTATATTGTATGAGATGGCTTGTGCTGTACTGTGCAGTATACAGATACAGGTCATTTACAGCACTATATACATTTTGACCTCTTAATACTATTTGCTTTACCTTTAATGCAGTGTTACAACTTTACCTTAACTATGTCCTATACAGACATAGGATATCTGTTAGACTTAGCAGGTTTATTTGGCATGCAATTGGTTTCTGATGCCTGTTCATTTAGTGATGTGCTGTAATTGTGAACACTTCTTTTTCAATAAAGACACGGGTATAACTTCATGCATTCTTCAACATTTTGTACTAAAATGTAAAGTTCAAAATTCGACACTATATGTGTCACTTATCAATAGTGTACTAAACATATAATGTAAGTATTTAAGTTCTGTCGATGAAATATGATGTCTTGATGGTTATACTGAAACCCTCTGTTGGCGCTTGTGTGTGACACCAATTAGAATTTGAGTATCCATGACTTCCAACATAACTGTTTGTATAAGACAGGTATGTACTCTGAAATCATATCAATAGTACAGCTCCTTTCATTTTTATTCTCTGACTGACAGTTAAAATTTTCATGTGCATTCATGCCCATGGAACAATCATTTGAACTGGTGCATATAGTGTGATTTCTAGTAAATGTTAACATTTTATTAGAGCAGTAGTGTTATTGTATTCAAAAGCGCTCAGCATGTCATGTGCTTTATATTGTAGATGATGACTGGTGACAACCATGCTGTGCACAGATATGCGTGGCTCAGGATTTTTTAATGAATTGACAATGATGTGTCCACTTATGTTACTATAGATGCAATTGAAAACGGGCAGTTTCTGAAACAAGTAATGCAAATAAATTTATTTAAAACACAGCGTCGTGGAATCGTGTCGTTTTTTCAAGTGTCACAGGAGCATGCAAAACCATTCAAAACAGTCAAGGAATGCAAATACACTTCTCCGGTTTGCCACCGGATTATATTGTGTAACTCGCACAATATTTCATCCGTGCAACTGCTCGACATCATCAGGCGGTGGTAGCTGCTACTGCTGCTGCTGTCACTGCTGCAAGGTTCAGCAGCTACCACCACCTGATGATGTCGAGCAGTTGCACTCGTGAAATATTGTGTTACACAGTATGATACAGCGGCAAACCCGAGAAGTGTATTTGCAACATATCCATTGGGAAAGCATGAAAAGTCATATCCGTCAAGGAATATGTGAAAGTGCACGCTTGTTTAAAAACAAGAGGACGACATTTCAAGCATTTATTATCAGTTTGTGTTGATGAATTCCAATCCTCTGATTGTAGACTTCCATTAATAACTCTGAAACAAAGGATTTTCAGACATGTTTATATGAACTTTTTTCTTGTTTGGGTGAAAGGAACCTGTCTCCAAAGTTTGTAAAAGTATTTTTGAAACACCCTGTATATTGCAGACACACACAACACGAGCTTTACAGTAATTACTTAATAACCAATTCTAAAGAACAGTGGAATTGAATAGTCAATATAGAAATCATACGTTTAAATGGTTTTTAACTGTAATGTGCGAAACTTACTAATTCTGATTTTGGAAAACAAATCAGAACTAAATATTGATCCATTTTTTTGACCAATTGTTTTGGTTGCCTTTCTGGGTAACACGAACATTCCTTATTGTTTTTGTATTTCCACAGGGTCTCTTCCATCCAGCTCGTAAGGTCCGTGATGTCTATTGGAAGATCTACAACTCACTTTATATTGGTGGACAAGATGCACTTGTAGCTGGATATCCTCGAATCCAAAATGATCCAAAGAACCAGTACATCCGCTATGAACTTGACTATGTTCTTTAGCCACATCTTTCATTCCTTGTTTTCTCTTGTACAAAAGCCATTACTCAGTATCTTATATTGCCTGAATGCCGCATGAACGTATGTATGTCTGCGTGTGAATATGTAAGCTGTGTTGTGTTTTTTGGAGTTTTTTAAAAATAACTTGTGTTCTCTCTCTCTGTACGTGTGTGTGTTTGTGTGTGTTTGTGTGTGTGTGTGTGTGTGTGTGTGTGTGATAGGGCATTGTGACGTACCAAAAATTCCTGGTATAGTTTACAGTGACTCAGCAAATATATTTATGTAAATTTTGCCATACTATAGAATTCTATTTACTTTTGTAAAAGTGCTGTTGTGCAGCAGTTTCGCACACTGTTAATTATTTTATGTGAATGTAAAATAGGAATTATTTTGATTTTTGTTGAATAAAGTCTTGATACAAGTTCTATTTTTTCTCAGTAAATTTAATTAATATTTTAATGTGTGCATTTAACAGACCTATTTATCACGTGCTCTTTTCAAAATCCTGTTTACGTACTTCCTCCAACTTCACATATTCTGCTGACTGAAGTCTTACTTGGTGTATGGTTTTAGTCTTTCCCAGTGTATGATTATAATAGAGGGAAACATTCCACATAGGAAAAATATATCTAAAAACAAAGATGATGTGACTTACCAAATGAAAGTGCTGGCAGGTCGACAGACACACAAACGAACACAAACATACACACAAAATTCAAGCATTCGCAACAAACTGTTGCCTCATCAGTAAAGAGGGAAGGAGAGGGAAAGACGAAAGGATGTGGGTTTTAAGGGAGAGGGTAAGGAGTCATTCCAATCCCGGGAGCGGAAAGACTTAGGGGGGAAAAAAGGACAGGTATACACTCGCTCGCGCGCACACACACACACACACACACACACACACATCCATCCACACACATACAGACACAAGCAGACATATTTAAAGCATTTTAAATATGTCTGCTTGTGTCTGTATGTGTGTGGATGGATATATGTGTGTGTGTGTGTGTGTGTGTGTGTGTGTGTGTGTGTGTGTGTGCGTGCGCGAGTGTATACCTGTCCTTTTTTCCCCCTAAGGTAAGTCTTTCCGCTCACGGGATTGGAATGACTCCTTACCCTCTCCCTTAAAACCCACATCCTTTCGTCTTTCCCTCTCCTTCCCTCTTTCCTGATGAGGCAACAGTTTGTTGCGAAAGCTTGAATTTTGTGTGTATGTTTGTGTTCGTTTGTGTGTCTGTCGACCTGCCAGCACTTTCATTTGGTAAGTCACATCATCTTTGTTTTTAGATATATTTTTCCAGTGTATGATTATTTCAAAATGTTATCGGGTATTCATTTGGATCACGCCACCCAGCCAATATGCAAGAACATACCAAGTTGTCGCCTCACTTGCCTCCCACAGTGCTGTTCTTCATATTATGAATTATGGCGTATAACGTGGCGTGTACATCAATGTCTGTGTGAAAATGTGGATGGGAGATAATAAAAAGCCTATTATCTGTACAAATTCAAAATGTTGGTCCTGCAGCAGTTGCCACATCGTGATGTTACTTTCCTGTAACACCTTCACATGTCTTTATTCTTCTTACCTACTCTTTCTTTAGTATATGCTTGTAAATATCACTTCTCGCGTAGCAGTTGCAAAGAATGTTACTAATTTATTGCAAAATTGGTGCTTGTTTTAACCCCTTTTGCTGCTGTAGATGTGTATACATGCCCTACCCTGCCATTTCCCAGGTGCTGTGAACATGTAAAAGTGAGATGCTTGGGTTTTCCTACAGTGCTATTGATGTCTGTATGGGTCCTGAGTAACCAACCTCTCTCTGCAGTTACTTCCATATGTCTACGAATAAAGTATTCATTGTTTTATCATCCAACATATGTGCCTTTTCTGTACTGTCATTTGCAGACAACCCCATTTTGATATCTTGAACAGTTTGTGAAATATGGTGATTGTTACGACAGTCTCCAAAGTGCTCATGCTATGATGCACCCTAGGCAATAGGAATGTCTTCTTTTCTCCCATCCTCACAACCATCTCCCATGTGTTGATGCGAAGTGGTCATTTTAATTTCTGGTGTGCTAGTGATGTGCGGTGGGAATGAGAAGAACCATACAGTGTTTCTGGACACAAGTTCTACGATATGATTCCTGATTGCTGCTCTGATGATCTTGAGTGAACTTTCTGGTAAGTAGCTCCATAGGCACTCAGCTCTCCTCCACAGGACCAGATGGCTTTTCCTTCATCTAATAGTACTTGTGCTGCAGTCAGTTCTTTCATGTTTTAGTCTCTTTGGAGACTCTGCCTTTCAGTCTCATGATAGACCATTAAATATAAAACTTGCAGTACCATGTCACAGTGCTTTAATTCGTCATGTTCAAACCCTCATCATTTCCCAATCATATCAGATCAGATCACCATGCACTGTGCATTTCTGTAGGCAGTTTTTCGTAGGCTGTTTAATTCTGCCTTTGGCCTACATGGCCACTGAATCCATCGACCCCCTTGCTAAAGGAGCACAACACTTGCTGAGTGCACATGCATGTTAACATTACTGAGAACCCACACAGAACAACCGGTTGAGTGAAAAACACTTTTTGAATCTGTTTTTGTGCAAGCCGTGAGCTGTTTTGTATACCCATGTTAGGTTTATTATGTGTTCAAATTATGGCAACCAGTACATTTGATTTTTTTGCAAGAACTAATGTGTGTCCATGTGGGCCACAGTGGGGTCCAAAAGTTGTGCTTAAACTGTTTATATACATGACAAGTACCGAATTCTTCCAGTTCTTGGTAATTTCTGTAAGCTCCACAACGACTAGAGAACTGCATTTCTATTTCATTTAATCGCCATCTTTGTATTTTTTCCGCACTGGGCTTCTTGTTTTTTAAGAAGTGCAAAATTGATTTTCTCATGTTTGCTTTCTTTTTGTTAAAGCTTCACCAACTGTTTTGTCAATAACAATTGTAATTGTTAATTGTACTTTATTGCATTTAGTTGCTTGTAATAGTTAAGTGAACTCAATAAAAAATTGATTGTGCTTCTTTGCAAACCTAAGGAGAAACCCTGATTATTCTGTAGTGTAACATGCATTCCCACCTCCCTTCCCATCGTTACCTTGTCTAAAATTCATATTTTGTGCTTGCATGAGTTCTGTCTCGGCCACGAGGATTTTTTATCTTCTTTTCTGGAGACATGTTGTCTCAGCTCTACCAGTCTATAGCTCCATGATCATGTTTCAACACAAGTGGCAATGAGTTTAGTCAGTAGTAAGGATAACAGTCAGCTTAGTTTAGTCAAGGGTGGGACCACTTTAAGTAACATTTGACTGAATCCTGAAACTTGGCAGGGAGGTATTTACTGCACTTATAGGCTAGACCAGCGGTAGGCAATAGTTTTGGCCACTTGTAGGCTGGGGCCTCGTAATGTAATGGAGGGCTGAGAACACAGGAGTGACAGACAGTTGGAGGTGATGTTATTGACATAGAGTATGTGGTGTACATCAGATGAAAATTGCACGAAGTATTCCCACTGGCAGAACTATCAGGGCAAAATTTGGGTGCCTTTTTTCTGACAAAACCACTTTGTGGAAGCAGAGGTTAGCAGAACACCCTACCTTCTGAAATGATTCCAAGCAATAGCGAACTTTGAATTTCAGAAAAGGTATAAATTGTTACATAAAAATTCTGACAATCTTGGTGGGCCTCACAAAAGCCATTAGCAGGCCATATGTGGCCTGCAGAGCACCTTTTGCCCACACCTGGGCTAGATAATATTGTACCCAGTTTCCACACCAAAATGTAAGCATTAGCATGAGGTAAATTCAAAATTTTGTTTGCTCCATTACAAGTGAATTTGAACTTGCTAATCTTTTGATTAATATCACTAGATTTTTCATGAGAACTAAATCACCTACTTCGAAAATTGGAAATTTCAGATTCTCGCCATGCTGATGAATCCTACCTTCAGCTTATTATAGCATCTTGTCTCTACGTAGTTGTTTTTCTTCTTGTCTATCATAATTTCTTTGCAAGGAAGTAAATCTAGCAAATGTTCCACTAGTCATTTTAATTTCTCTATTTTTAATATTCCTTCAAGTAAAACCTATACTTTTATTGTTTAACATGTTCATGCTTTGTTCAAACTCTGTTACGTACTCAAAGATCTGTGGTGTTGCTGGCAGTAAGTCTCTCAGCTGGAACACTTGATAGGTGGTAAGTGAATATATTCACAACCTGTACTTGGTTGTCTGCCATACTATCTTCCCATTGCTCTGAGCAAAATTGAGTATGTTTATCAGATAACACTCTCTTTGGTTTACCTATGTTCACATAATAGGCCATGTTCATTTTATTATATACAGGGTGTATACGATCCGGGAATTGTTTAGAATTCCGGGAATTTTTCATTGTTTTAATTTTCAGTTAAATTTTTGTGATTTTGACTGGTAAGACAAATACTCTAACAAAGGATATTATTGTATCCCGCTACTGCAGAATGATACTGCAGCAACAAAACTTGAACGGGAGGGGAAAAAAAAAAACGAAAATAAAACTTAAGTTGCAAAGGAAATGCGCCGTATACAACAACAAAACAGTGCTCATACAAGCGTCTGCCAACAGTAAAGTGTGTCAAAGGCTTTACGAACACTAATCAATGCTTTATAACAACAAATTGCCTCCGATGAGCGTGACGTGACAACTGTTTAAATTAGATTCGTTTGAGCAGTTGCGGGCGGGTTCTTGGGCATGCGCAGTTGAGTCCCGTATGATTAGTACCTTCTCCCACTTCTGGTTACGGAAGTGTGGCTAGGCGCCACTACTTAGTACTTAATATTGCCCCGGTTCGGAAATATCGTAGATCCGGCGCTGATGCACAGAGCAGTCCGAGTTGTGGGGAGGTGGATCCTCTCCACGTGAGCTGTGTTTACGTTTTGTTGTTTCCTCTTCGTTTATTGCTCTCACGTTAAATGATAACAAAACGGATTTTTGTGGCCGGGGGTTATGAAATGAATTAAAATACGTTCGCATAATTACGGCAGGCTAAAATATGTTAAGTTTCAGATTTTATTTCCACCTTTGACAGTCAAGCATTAATCGCTTTACAGAACAATGAAGTTATTTTTGCTGGTTTGCTAAAGAGATTTGGCTTCTATTAATCCTTTCTACTGAGGCAGTCAATTTATTTGAAACGAAGTGTTTAATTTCACACTATTGGCTAGTATCAACTGTTCGCTGCATTTCAAGTGCACGTATGGCATTATGCTATAATAAAGAACCAAACATGAGTACTGGTACTCAAAGAAAATTTACATACGGATGTGCATTTTAAGCCGAATTATGCACTTTAGTATGGTTCGCGAAATTCTTGTTTCTTTTGTCTTGTTTCTTTTATGGCATAATGTAAGATCTTTTAATGTTTCACACGTACGAACATATGGGCTTCCTGCCTCATCGTAGCTGCGCAAGCGCGGTGACGCCAGTTATCTGGCGCTTTCTTGCAACTGCTGAAACGAACCTATTTATAACAGATAGCAGGAAAATATTGTGAATGGTGGTTTGAAAAGCGTTACATACAAAGCAGATTTCCTTTTATGCAAGATGAATTATGTGCGAGAATGTACTATGAATTTCTTAAATCACAAAGCGTTTGACTCTCATTTAAAAATCAACTCTTTGAGGATGACCATTTAGAAGTATTTCGCGCCCAGAAGATGAGACATTTGCGTCGTTATTAAAAATTTTACTGGCCCATTTGTGTGTATCTTAAAGTGCAACACGCGCAAAAAAGATCAACGTTATATGTGGAAGCTTAGCTTCTCTTCCAACTTATTAATCTTCGAGACCAATATTATATGTGAATGCTTTGTATATTAATTTAAGCCATTAACTTTTCTTGTTTGTGTATTCGCGCTACTTAAGAGTGATATTGCTATTGGCTGACTGCATCACGTGTCCTATTGCTGTCATCAGCTGGCGAGATCACGTGAATGACCTATGACGCTTACAAAAACGCATCGAAATCTCAATTTCAATGCTTTGGAAAGTGACGTGTTATTTGGTGTAATTCAAATTTATACCTTCGTAATACGAAAATATGCAGCGCATGTCAAAGGTCTTTCAAAACGTGTTTTTCCCCCTGAGTTTCGTTTACTAAGTGCCGGGAAATTCAACGTCGGTATATAAAACCGTAAACATTCAAAGGACTGACTTTTACAGTGCCGAGGAAGAGTATACTGTCACTTAACACGGAAAAAAGTGTATTTTCATCAGGGAGAAAGTGTGTTTTTAACCGGGAGATCCGGGACAAATCCGGGAACTTTTTTCCTTGTCCACGTGTACACCCTGATATACTGCCCTGCCTGTCACGTTCCTCGATGGGTACAGCTTTACAAATTTAGAAAAAAGTTCCACAACCACTAAAAAGTACGAAAAGTTACTCGATATCGTTGGTAATTATCCGAAAATACCTAAGGTGATTAAATCTGACATGTTCTCTGGTTTGTTTGTATAGAACCTCTGTTTGTGGCGTTCATAACTTTCGAATTTTGACAAGTGTTGCAGAATTTAATCCTCCGCATTAATCTCCTTATTAGATTATTAAAGGTTATACACTCCAACTTTTCAGTACATTTTTTTTTTATGGCCATGACAAATGAAAATAATCCATCGCCTCAGTCAAATTGTGATGCCCAACTGGTGCTCCATATTCCTGGGTTAACTGCTTTCTATGAATACAACACCCCTTTGTATATTTTATAATAAGTTCTAACATTGATGGCATCAGCATCGTCAAATTTGACCTTCACCAATTTCAAATCATCTGCATATTCTTGCAAATATTTCTTATTACATCCTTACCTTCTACAGCTTTAAAATAACTAAGCCAAAATTTTCCTCAATTCTATTCAGAATCTCATCGTTTCTGGTTAATCTCGACAATGCATCAGGAACATAGTTTCCTGTATCCTCAACATATCTAACATCCATGTCATTCTGTTAAAAGCACAGCACCCATCTCATGAGGCATATGTAACAGTCAAAAACCCTTTAGAAAAGTCAGTGTTTGGTAGTCTGTGTGTATTATGATTTTATTTCCCCAAAAGTAAATCTTGAACTTCCTGAACCCGAAGGACGTCCCCTCAAGTTCATAGCTGAGTACTCACTCGGATTTTTACAACAGAGGACACCTAGCCCTCTGGCCGAACATGCTGAGCTACCATTCCGGCACCGCTACACCACGCTCACAGATGTAACAACTCTAACAAAATTCAAGACTTCCTTCAGGAACTGCCGCATCCTATGGAGTTGTCAGACTGTGCAGATAGCCAGCCTCATAGAATTACCAGCGTGGCCAGGTTATTTATCCCATGTCATGGCCGGCGCAGACTTAGACTCTGTGGCAGCTGTCTGCCGGCGCCGGCCGAGGTGGCCGAGCGGTTCTAGGCGCTACAGTCTGGAACCGCGCGACCGCTCAGGTCGCAGGTTCGAATCCTGCCTCGGGCATGGATGTGTGTGATGTACTTAGGTTAGTTAGGTTTAAGTAGTTCTAAGTTCTAGGGGACTGATGACCTCAGAAGTTAAGTCCCATAGTGCTCAGAGCCATTTGAACCATACATTCTACAGATCAACGTGAATAGTCGTTTTCTTGCCACTTCCTCTACTGATTTTAGAAATTATGATGGAGTGTTATTCATCCCTTCTGCCTTATTTGACCGTAAGTCCTCCAAAGCTCTCTGAAATTCTGATTCTAATACTGGATCCTCTATCTCTTCTAAATCAACTCGTGTTTCTTCTTCTATCACATCAGACAAATCTTCCCCCTCATAGAGGCCTTCAATGTACTCTTCCCACCTATCCGCTCTCTCCTCTGTATTTAACAGTGGAATTCCCGTTGCACTCTTAATGTTACCAACCTTGCTTTCAATTTCACAGAAGGTTGTTTTGACTTTCCTATATGCTGAGTCAGCCCTTTCGACTATCATTTCTTTTTCGATTTCTTCACGTTTTTCATGCAGCTGTTTTGTCTTTCCCCTGCACTCCCTGTTTATAACATTCCTCAGCGACTGGTATTTCTTTATTCCTGATTTTCTCTGAACACTGTTGTACTTCCCTCTTTCATCGATCAGCTTAAATACTTCTTTTTGTTACCCATGGTTTCTTTGCAGTCATCTTCTTTGTACCTACATTTTTCTTTCCAGCTTCTGTGATTGCCCTTTTTAGAGGTGTCCATTCCTCTTCAACCGTACTGCCTACTGGACTACTCTTTACTGCTGTATGTACAGCCTTAGAGAACTTCAAGCGTATCCCACTTCTTTGCGTATTGATTTTTCCTGACTATTCTCTTAAACTTCAGTCTAATCTTCATCATTACTGCGTTGTGATCTGAGTCTATGTCTGCTGCTGCTTGCGTCTTACAATTCAGAATCTGATTTCGGAATCTCTGTCTGACCATTGTGTAATCTAACTGAAATCTTCCTGTATCACCTGGCCTTTTCCAAGTATGCCCCTCCTCTTGTGATTCTTGAACAGAATATTTACTACTACTAGCTGAAATTTACTACAAAACTCAATTAGTCTTTCTCCTCTCTCATTCTTTGTCCCAACCCCATATGCTCCTGTAACCTTTTCTTCTACTCCTTCCTCTACAACTGCATTGCACTCCCCTTGACTATTAGATTTTTCATCTCCCTTTGCGTATTGTATTATCCTTTCAATATCCTCAAACACTTTCTCTGTCTCTTCATCTTCAGCTTGCGACGTCGGCATGTATAACTGAACTATCGTTGTCGATGTTGGTTTGCTGTCGATTCTAGTAAGAAAAATCCTATCACTGAACTTTTCACAGTAACACTCTCTGCCCTGTCTTCCTATTCATAATAGATCCTACTCCCGTTATACCATTTTCTGCTGCTGTTGATATTAACCTACCTCATCTGACAGGAAATCCTTATCTTCTTTCCATTTCACTTCACTAATATATCTAGGTTGAGCCTTTGCAGTTCCCTTTTCAGATTTTCTAGCTTCCCTACCACATTCAAGCTTCTGACATACCACGTCCCGACTCGTAGAACGTTATCCTTTCGTTGGTTGTTCAGTCTTTTTCTCATGGTCAACTCTTCTTTGACAGTCCCCTCCTGGAGATCCGAATTGGGGACTATTCCAGAATCTTTTGCCAATGAAGAGATCATGATGACACTTTTTCAGTTACAGGCCACATGTCCTGTGAATACACGTTATGTGTCTAATGCAGTGGTATCCATTGTCTTCTGCATCCTCATGCTGTTGATCATTGCTGATTCTTCCGTATTTAGGGGCAGTTTCTGGCCCCAAGGACAAGAGGGTGCCCTGAAACTCTGTCCGCTTCTCCGCCCTCTTTGACAAGGCCGTTGGCAGAACGAAGGTAACTTCTTATGTCGGGAAGTATTCGGCCGACAATGCTGAAATAAAGAACAAATCGCATAAAATCGATCGCAAGTCACCGTTTTCAAGTGGTATAATGTATTACACCGTTAACAATAAAATGTATCTAACACCAGACTGTATGTACAGAACGAAGACAAACAGTGCTTGGTATATTTTATCATCGACAATATATTTTACTACTTGACAACAGTGACGTATGAGGAATTTTATGTTATCTGACGATATAAGTTACATAACACCATGTAACCTGTTTTAAACATCTAACATACCTGATGGTAGTCTGAGTATTGAAACAGTTAGTAATAAATAAGTATTTGTCAGCTCTTGGCGGCGAACCACGTCTTTTTTTAAATTACTTACGAGCTTTGCGACATCAGCTTCACAAAGTACCACATCACACTAGTTGTACAACTGTGCTTAGGCACCTACGAGAAACCATATATTTTCCGTGTTAGAATTATTGCAGATAATGAACTTTTTCATTTTGTGAAGGCATTTTCACAGAACCAAGGGTAAATGGAGTGACAAACTGATGCGCTGATGCCTTTCAACCTGACGGGTGTAGCGCGTGACCAAGCAAAAAAAAGTTAGCATCGCGTTCTGACGCAAGAAACTGTAGAGAGGCCGCAGTGACACGATGGAAATATCCATCCCGGCTGTAGAGCGAGACCAGTTACCACAGTTGCAACCCCCGTTGCTGATGGTGGCGCTGGGACAGTGACGACACAGTATAATACTGAGGGACAGATGTAGCAGTGGTGTTCCGTATTACACAACGTCTGAGGCTAGCAATGCACTGCTTCTGGGACCTATATGGTCAAAAATGATGTCTTGTGACAACATGAGGGGGTTGAACGCCCCAGCTAGGCAGGATCTGTTGTCATCTGCACCCAGGTGCCAGAGGTGCTCCTCGATGGCTGTCGACCTAATGTGGGCTCACAATCATTAGACGCCGCCTCTGCTAGCTGTAAGACTACAGGCTGTACCTAATACTGACGGTGCTAGTTGCTGGGCTGGGGTCTTCCAGATGGGGACCATCTACTGGTTGACATCAAATGACTTCAGGACACCTAACCAAGGGTTTGTGGTTCGCACCTACACATGCCTTGCTGCCGAACTGCCACCTCTCCTGTGTGCATGCTTTGCACTTCCGATGGGGGGACGTTGGCGTTGTGACATACATTGTGGTCCTCGGTTTGCCGCCACGTTCGAGTGCTCTCTCGAGTGGGCCCATCGCAGGCTCTTAGCTGGTCACGCATCGGCACCTTACAGCGTCACTGACTTACTACAGAGCCTCCTGTCGCTGTGTGCCTGCCTCCTGCACCCTGCCGGGGAGTGACACAGCCCTGCACTCACAAAGGTGCCGACAATGCTTCGTCACCAGCTACCTGTTCGACTTGGCGAATCCGTGAATCGGCCACCTCCTGAGGCTGTGTGCCCAGCTAAGCGCACACTAGCGTCCAGGGAGAGCCTGCACTGCTGACCACAACAAGACAACATTTCGACTGCTGTATTGGTTATAATGAATAAATTGGCTATGGTTTTCTCCCTGCTTCTGTGACTTTGCGATGGATGTCTACCTAGCTCTACACACCTGCTACACTGCCAGCCATCCTGTGTTGTTATTGCGACCTGTAACGAAGTCAATAAACTCCCAAGCCCTACTGTGACCGCATTGGAAGGCCGAACAGACTATGAAGATCAAAGGTATTTAAAATCCGCCTTTGCAACTACTAAAACTTGTCCCCCTTCTAATAGCTGTGTACCGCAAGTCTCTAGAGGAACGGAAGGTTCCAAATGATTGGAAAAGAGCACACGTAGTTCCAGTTCTCAAGAAGGGTCGCGAGCAGATGCGTAAAACTATAGGCCCATATCTCTGACATCGATCTGTTGTAGAATTTTAGAACAGGATTTTTGCTCGCGTATCATCTCATTTCCGAAAACCCAGAATCTACTCTGTAGGGATCAACATGGATTCCGGAAACAGCGATCGTGTGAGACCCAACTCGCTTTATTTGTTCATGAGACCCAGAAAATATTAGATACAGGCTCCCAGGTAGATGCCATCTTCCTTGACTTCCGAAAGGCGTTCGATACAGTTCCGCACTGTCGCCTGATTAACAAAGTAAGAGCCTACGGAATATCAGACCAGCTGTGGGGCCGGATTGAAGAGTTTTTAGCAAACAGAACACAGCATGTTGCTCTCAATGGAGAGACGTTTACAGACGTTAAAGTAACCTCTGGCGTGCCACAGGGGAGTGTTATGAGACAATTGCTTTTCACAATATATATAAATGACCTAGTAGATAGTGTCGGAAGTTCCATGCGGCTTTTCGCGGAAGATGCTGTAGCATACAGAGAAGTTGCAGCATTAGAAAATTGCAGCGAAGTGTAGGAAGATCTGCAGCGGATAGGCACTTGGTGCAGGGAGTGGCAACTGACCCTTAACATAGACAAATGTAATATATGGCGAATACATAGAAAGAAGGATCCTTTATTGTATGATTATATGATAGCGGAACAAGCACTGCTAGCAGTTACTTCTGTAAAATATCTGGGAGTATGCATACGGAACGATTTGAAGTGGAATGATCATATAAAATTAATTGTTGGTAAGGCGGGTACCAGGTTGAGACTCATTGGGAGAGTCCTTACAAAATGTAGTCCGTCAACAAACGAGGTGGCTTACAAAACACTCGTTCGACCTATACTTGAGTATTGCTCATCAGTGTGGGATCCGTACCAGGTCGGGTTGACAGAGGAGATAGAGAAGATCCAAAGAAGAGCGGCGCATTTCGTCACAGGGTTATTTGGTAAGCGTGATAGCGTTACGGAGATGTTTAGGAAACTCAAGTGGCAGACTCTGCAAGAGAGGCTCTCTGCATCGCAGTGTAGTTTGCTGTCCAGGTTTCGAGAGGGTGCGTTTCTGGATGAGATATCGAATATATTGCTTCCCCCTACTTAGACCTCCATAGGAGATCACGGAGATGCCCATGAACCATGGACCTTGCCGTTGGTGGGGAGGCTTGCGTGCCTCAGCGATACAGATAGCCGTACCGTAGGTGCAACCACAACGGAGGGGTATCTGTTGAGAGGCCAGACAAACCTGTGGTTCCTGAATAGGGGCAGCAGCCTTTTCAGTAGTTGCAAGGGCAACAGTCTGGATGATTGACTGATGTGGCCTTGTAACAATAACCAAAACGGCCTTGCTGTGCTGGTACTGCGAACGGCTGAAAGCAAGGGGAAACTACAGCCGTAATTTTTTCCCGAGGGCATACAGCTTTACTGTATGATTAAATGATGATGGCGTCCTCTTGGGTAAAATATTCCGGAGGTAAAATAGTCCCCCATTCGGATCTCCGGGCGGGGACTACTCAAGAGGATGTCGTTATCATGAGAAAGAAAACTGGCGTTCTACAGATCGGAGCGTGGAATGTCATATCCCTTAATCGGGCAAGTAGGTTAGAAAATTTAAAAAGGGAAATGGATAGGTTGAAGTTAGATACAGTGGGAATTAGTGAAGTTCGGTGGCAGGAGGAACAAGACTTCTGGTCAGGTGACTACAGGGTTATAAACACAAAATCAAATAGGGGTAATGCAGGAGTAGGTTTAATAATGAATAGGAAAATAGGAATGCGGGTAAGCTACTACAAACAGCATAGTGAACGCATTATTGTGGCCAAGATAGATACGAAGCCCACACCTACTACAGTATTACAAATTTATATGCCAACTAGCTCTGCAGATGACGAAGAAATTGAAGAAATGTATGATGAAATAAAAGAAATTATTCAGATTGTGAAGGGAGACGAAAATTTAATAGTCGTGGGTGACTGGAATTCGAGTGTAGGAAAAGGGAGAGAAGGAAACATAGTACGTGAATATGGATTGGGGCTAAGAAATGAAAGAGGAAGCCGCCTGGTAGAATTTTGCACAGAGCACAACATAATCATAGCTAACACTTGGTTTAAGAATCATGAAAGAAGGTTGTATACATGGAAGAACCCTGGAGATACTAAAAGGTATCAGATAGATTATATAATGGTAAGACAGAGATTTAGGAACCAGGTTTTAAATTGTAAGACATTTCCAGGGGCAGATGTGGACTCTGACCACAATCTATTGGTTATGACCTGTAGATTAAAACTGAAGAAACTGCAAAAAGGTGGGAATTTAAGGAGATGGGACCTGGATAAACTGAAAGAACCAGAGGTTGTACAGAGTTTCAGGGAGAGCATAAGGGAACAATTGACAGGAATGGGGGAAAGAAATACAGTAGAAGAAGAATGGGTAGCTTTGAGGGATGAAGTAGCGAAGGTAGCAGAGGATCAAGTAGGTAAAAAGACGAGGGCTAGTAGAAATCCTTGGGTAACAGAAGAAATATTGAATTTAATTTATGAAAGGAGAAAATATAAAAATGCAGTAAATGAAGCAGGCAAAAAGGAATACAAACGTCTCAAAAATGAGATCGACAGGAAGTGCAAAATGGCTAAGCAGGGATGGCTAGAGGACAAATGTAAGGATGTAGAGGCTTATCTCACTAGGGGTAAGATAGATACTGCCTACAGGAAAATTAAAGAGACCTTTGGAGATAAGAGAACCACTTGTATGAACATCAAGAGCTCAGATGGAAACCCAGTTCTAAGCAAAGAAGGGAAAGCAGAAAGGTGGAAGGAGTATATAGAGGGTCTATACAAGGGCGATGTACTTGAGGACAATATTATGGAAATGGAAGAGGATGTGGATGAAGATGAAATGGGAGATACGACACTGTGTGAAGAGTTTGACAGAGCACTGAAAACCCTGAATCGAAACAAGGCCCCCGGAGTAGACAACATTCCACTGGAACTACTGGCGGCCTTGGGAGAGCCAGTCCTGACAAAACTCTACCATTTGGTGAGCAAGATGTATGAAACAGGCGAAATACCCTCAGACTTCAAGAAGAATATAATAATTCCAATCCCAAAGAAAGCAGGTGTTGACAGATGTGAAAATTACCGAACTATCAGTTTAATAAGTCACAGCTGCAAAATACTAACACGAATTCTTTACAGACGAATGGAAAAACTAGTAGAAGCCAACCTCGGGGAAGATCAGTTTGGATTCCGTAGAAACACTGGAACACGTGAGGCAATACTGACCTTACGACTTATCTTAGAAGAAAGATTAAGGAAAGGCAAACCTACGTTTCTAGCATTTGTAGACTTAGAGAAAGCTTTTGACAATGTTGACTGGAATACTCTCTTTCAAATTCTAAAGGTGGCAGGGGTAAAATACAGGGAGCGAAAGGCTATTTACAATTTGTACAGAAACCAGATGGCAGTTATAAGAGTCGAGGGACATGAAAGGGAAGCAGTGGTTGGGAAGGGAGTAAGACAGGGTTGTAGCCTCTCCCCGATGTTGTTCAATCTGTATATTGAGCAAGCAGTAAAGGAAACAAAAGAAAAATTTGGAGTAGGTATTAAAATTCATGGAGAAGAAATAAAAACTTTGAGGTTCGCCGATGACATTGTAATTCTGTCAGAGACAGCAAAGGACTTGGAAGAGCAGTTGAATGGAATGGACAATGTCTTGAAAGGAGGATATAAGATGAACATCAACAAAAGCAAAACGAGGCTAATGGAATGTAGTCGAATTAAGTCGGGTGATGCTGAGGGAATTAGATTAGGAAATGAGACACTTAGAGTAGTAAAGGAGTTTTGCTATTTGGAGAGCAAAATAACATGATGGTCGAAGTAGAGATGATATAAAATGTAGACTGGCAATGGCAAGGAAAGCGTTTCTGAAGAAGAGAAATTTGTTAACATCGAGTATAGATTTAAGTGTCAGGAAGTCATTTCTGAAAGTATTTGTATGGAGTGTAGCCATGTATGGAAGTGAAAAATGGACGATAAATAGTTTGGACAAGAAGAGAATAGAAGCTTTCGAAATGTGGTGCTACAGAAGAATGCTGAAGATTAGATGGGTAGATCACATAACTAATGAGGAAGTATTGAATAGGATTGGGGAGAAGAGAAGTTTGTGGCACAACTTGACCAGAAGAAGGGATCGGTTGGTAGGACATGTTCTGAGGCATCAAGGGATCACCAATTTAGTATTGGAGGGCAGCGTGGAGGGTAAAAATCGTAGAGGGAGACCAAGAGATGAATACACTAAGCAGATTCAGAAGGATGTAGGTTGCAGTAGGTACTGGGAGATGAAGAAGCTTGCACAGGATAGAGTAGCATGGAGAGCTGCATCAAACCAGTCTCAGGACTGAAGACCACAACAACAGGAGATCACGAATGTAAAATTAGAGAGATTCGAGCGCGCACGGAGGCTTTCCGGCAGTCGTTCTTCCCCGCGAACCATACGCGACTAGAATAGGAAAGGGAGGCAATGATAGTGGCACGTAAAGTGCCCTCAACGACACACCGTTGGGTGGCTTGCGGAGTATAAACGTAGATGTAAAATTTCAGTAGTTGAAAAAAGGAAATACCCTTAAAATTGTAAAGGAATCATGGACGTTAAGGCGACATAAATGAAGAATTTAAACGATAAATATACTGTAAGACAAAAAACTACACACGACAAAGGAATTATCTCAATAGGATGGAAATCAGTAGATATAATGTACACGTACAGACAAAGAAATAATTATAGTTTCAGAAAAGCTGGATGATGTATTGAAGAGAAAGGGCTTCACAAATTGAGCAAGTTAATAGCGCGCTGGTCCACCTCTGGCCCTTATGAGAGCAGATGGTAACGGCTTGGTGTTGATTAATAGAGTTGTTGCCGTCCTCCAGAGAGATATCGTGCACAAATTCTGTGCAATTTGCACGTTATATTGTCAAAATCTCAAGCTGATTGGAGGGCGCTGCCCATATTGCTTCAAAGGTTCTCAACTGGGGAGAGAACGGGCGACCTTGCTGGCCGAGGTAGGGTTTGGCAAGCACGAAGAAAATCAGTAGAAACAATCGCTGTGCCAGGCTGGGAATCACCTTGCTGAAATGAAATGTAAGACCAGGACAGCTTGCCATGAAGGCAACAAAATGGGGCGTAGAATATCGTCGATGTACTACTGTACTGTAGGGGGCGGTGAATGACAACCAAAGGGGTCCTTCTATGAAAAGAAATGGCACCCCAGACTATCAATCCTGGTCTTCGGGCTGTATGGAAGGCGACAGTCAAGTTGGTATCGCAGGGCTGTTCAGGGCGTCTCCAGACACGTCTTCAGCTGGAAATCTCATTGACAGGAGTAGATGAGTCCCGCTTCGAACTGAGTCTGGCAGACACACAGTCTGTCCAAAAATGAGCAAATGAAAAATAGAGTCTTCCTTGCAATCGGTACTTTTCTTCGAAACCTTAGGTGTCGAATGACCCACACAGCTAGAGCTCTGCCTCAACGGGACACAGGTTGTTCTGCCGTCAAGACGCGTGTCCGTGAGTGGTACAGTCACGTCCCGAGATCACGTGATACCAACCCGTAGGCGCCGTGTCGTGGCAGTTTAACCGAGTGGTACAGCCACCAGAAGGGTCGATAAGATATCGCGGATTAGCTGGAGGAACAGTCAAGGTTCTTGTTGCTCGCTGGTTACGACAATCAGATCAGCTGGGATTACGATGCAACTCAGATTACGATTTCGTCAGATGCCTCCATGCTGTTTCTGATAATCTGTCATCTTCTACTGCCACTTGCCCTAATTAGACAGTATATCTCCCGCTTGACTTAGATTATGTGATTTATACCTTCTTTTTGCGTCCTCTGATTACATGTGTGATTTTTATGACTGACCGAGTGTTGTCTACTGGTCCAGAAACGACTTTCTAGTATCTGCACACTTTTGTCACCTATTTAGTGCCTCTTTACCCTTTTCAATCTGTGTGCTTAACTGTTAATATGCTTGTACGCCTTTATGAAAATATACACTTTTAACAGAGTCTGTGGTCGATTCTTATTAGAGCAGACTAGTGCTGTTCTCTTACGTCCTTAATTTAGCCGCTGTGATTGTGAAGGGATAGAAGACCTGTAGCGGGAGATGAATTCGATGCCTTAGGCACAGTCATGCAATGAGTATGGTTATGTTTTCCAAGCCACACAGCCGGGGGACGCGGTTTCACCTTTGCACAAGTGGGCGGAATGTAGTGTTTGTATTCGCGTTCTTCCCCCCGAAGGCAACGGTTTTCCCTACCCTTACTGCAGCCATAGCAGTTGTCGATGTCTGATTTTTGGAAGTACTAAGGAGCATGAGCCAAGAACTAAAACTTGCCTCTGCAAACATTAACTTGGAAATGAACGTCAGTAAACACAAAATCTAAGCCCACGTATCCTACCACTTACAGTGGGAAACCAATCTACGGAAGCTATTGATCTACCACGTCCACAAAATTAAACCATCAAAAAACAAAATGTTGAAATTCCTTTCAGAACAGGACAGAGTCGGGAGCATTTCTGAAATTAAGCTTTATCCTGAACAACAAGGATGCCCCAAATAAAATGAAGGCTAAGGTGTATACTATGTGCTTACTACCAGTTACAACCTATGATCTGTAAAATATCACTCTCACTAAGACAAGTCTTCGTATATTAAAGCGCGCATAACGAGCTGTGAAGCGACAGATGCTGGGAGTCGGGCTCAGGAATACAATTCGATCAGATGACAAAGGTAACAGACTATGTACACCATTAGCCATTAAATTTGCTACACCAAGAAGAAATGCAGATGATAAACGGGTATTCATTGGACAAATATATTATACTAGAACTGACATGTGATTACAATTTCACGCAATTTGGGTGCATATATCCTGAGAAATCAGTACCCAGAACAAATAGAGCTTGGATGGCGTGTACAGGTACAGCTGCTGCCCATGCAGCTTCAACACGATACCACAGTTCATCAAGAGTAGTGACTGGCGTATTGTGATAGTTGCTCGGCAACCATTGACCAGACGTTCTCAGTTGGTGAGAGATCTGGGGAATGTGCTGGCCAGAGCAGCAGTCGAACCTTTTCTGTATCCAGAAAGGCCCGTACAGGACCTGCAACATGCGGTCGTGCATTATCCTGCTGAAATGTAGTGTTTCGCAGGGATCGAATGAAGGGTAGAGCCACGGGTCGTAACACATCTGAAATGTAACGTCCACTGTTCAAAGTGCCGTCAATGCGAACAAGAGGTGACCGAGACGTGTAACCAATGGCACTCCATACCATCACGCCGGGTGATACGCCAGTATGGCGATGACGAATACACGCTTCCAATGTGCGTTCACCGCGATGTCGCCAAACACGGATGCGACCGTCATGATGCTGTAAACAGAACCTGGATTCATCAGAAAAAATGACGTTTTACCATTCGTTCACCCAGGTTCGTCATTGAGTACACCATCGCAGGCGCTCTTGTCTGTGATGCAGCGTCAAGGGTAACCGCAGTCATGGTCTCCGAGCTGATAGTCCATGCTGCTGCAAACGTCGTCGAACTGTTCGTGCAGATGGTTGTTGTCTTGCAAACGTCCCCATCATCTGTTGACTCAGGGATCGAGACGTGGCTGCAGGATCCGTTACAGCCATGCGAATAAGACGCCTGTCATCTCGACTGCTAGTGATACGAAGCCGTTAGGATCCAGCACGGCGTTCCGTATTACCCTCCTGAACCCACCCATTTCGTATTCTGCTAACAGTCATTGGATCTCGACCAACGCGAGTAGCAATGTCGCGATACGATAAACCGCAATCGCGATAAGCTACAATCCGACCTTTATCAAAGTCGGAAACGTGATGGTACGCATTTCTCCTCCGTACACGAGGCATCACAACAACTTTTCACCAGGCCACGCCGGTCAACTGCTGTTTGTGTATGAGAAATCGGTTGGAAACTTTCCTCATGTCAGGACGTTGTAGGTGTCACCACCGGCGCCATCCTTGTGTGAATTCTCTGAAAAGCTAATCATTTGCAGATAACAGCATCTTCTTCCTGTCAGTTAAATTTCGAGTATGTAGCACGTCATCTTCGTGGTGTAGAAATTTTAATGGCCAGCAGTGTAGTTCAACAGAACAAATAGTCGTGCCAATGGAAAAGCCACGTATAATGCTATCGGCTGCTATTATATTAGCACTATTCCGATAATATTACATAAGCGAAAGGTTTTTTTATGTGTAAGAAGCTAACGATTGTCCTACTGATGGAAAAGAAATGCATAACACTATTATACGAGGAATTGTGCATATAGTAATACAATATTACACCTTTTACAGTATTTTACCCTGATTTGTGACTAATGGATGTGCGAATTAGTTCCTTTCCCTAAATTTTTTTTGGCTCTTAGAAAGGAACACGTTAAAAATGGAATAATACTGAATCTAGGATCTTTCTGTACGAAGTTATTTGTAATGTCCTGCGGTTGGCAGGAAAGAACTGACAGTCAGTTTGAATACACATTATTACAAGTAAATAAAAACGCCTGTTTGGCATACACTAAGTTTTAAACGCAGAACAACAACAACGAAAAAAAAAAAAAATCCCGTACAACTCTGTGGTAGCAAAACAGATGAGAAAACAAGACGATGGAAGAAAATACTGACCAAAACTACTCTACAAAATACAACGTGCTGTTACAAGATTACCGCGAGTGAATACGAGGCTAGGGCCGGCGTAAGTACTGGCCGAGCTGTTCCTACCGGTTGGTAAACACTGCCGGTCTGACATTTTTTTCCTTTATTGAATTTCGATTCCCCCCAAAGGTGGCGGACTGGCAGCAGCTTAGTACGCCGCTGTTCAGCCTACAGAATTTTTAAACCAGAAGAAAGAGACAATAAACAATAAAAGAAGGCGATAAAAACGAGGACTTAAATTGTAATATGGCGGAAGCCGGTCTGACGGTCTAGGCGTGCTTATAAAGCCATGTCGGCGGAGTGATACATCAGTCATATGAGTTCCGATTGGTGTAACACTGTCACATGTCTGGCGAAGTAGTTCCGAGTTTATTTGAAAAGTCTGTTACTGTTTCTGTACGCTGGCGATGTTTCTCCCCGCGCTGCTGAAACGGGTTAGCAACCTATTTTGCGTGTCGGTTCTGCGGGCCCTTTAACTATAAGGGACCGCTATGACATTCAAAAATGGTTCAAATGGCTCTGAGCACTATGGGACTTAACTGCTGAGGTCATCAGTCCCCTAGAACCTAACTAACCTAAGGACATCACACACACCCATGCCCGAGGCAGGATTCGAACCTGCGACCGTAGCGGTCGCGCACTTCCAGGTTCGGCCACACGGCCGGCGCTCGACATTATTAAGTGTTTAATAGATTTACGGTCGCCAGCCTATGTAGGCAAAGAACTGGTGTTTCAGAAAAGCAGAAGATGAAAATTTGGTCTACTTTCCTGCTGTTGCCTAATATAACTTCACAAATAAGTATAGCTCTGAGGACATAATTCTGAGAAAGACACAGGAATTTCTTAGCTACTACACCTATATGTATATATATAGTTTTTATCTATGAAGACTACAAATTTTAGTCATTACTATGTGCAAGAAAAAAATTTGGCCAGGGGGGACTTCTATGTTTGCATTCTGTATAACCAACAAATTAAATACTTAAATATTCTAATAGCATAAGAAATTTTCTGTTCATCACTCTTTGTACTTTGTTGTTCAGTATTTACATGCAATCGTACTTCAGTGTTACTGAGCCACATTACTGAATTACATTTATAACTTAAATAATTTTATCTGTATTTTACTCAAAACTTATTTACTCACTTTCACTTTAAAAAATTTGTTCACAACAATTATTTTCACACAAGATTAAAAATTAGTGCTTGTAGATACTGAATAAAGCACTTCAGTTGGTTTTAAAACAGGTTTCCTTGGTATAATCCAACACCAGAAAATGATCCTAAGTAGGTGAAAGATTAGGAATAAAGAACAGGGTCAATCAAACTTTATGTTTTAACACAATAATTATTTAAAAAAGTTAATTTTGAATTAGTGGTCCATACTTCTACACAATTCTAATTACACAGTTCGTAACCTGTTGGCTGTAGGTGTTGTGTGTGGCGGACAGTAATGGCGGCTACACTGCCCATGGTACGGCGTACAAGTTTCTTGACATACGGATTAATTAATTCCTTTTGGGCGTCATTTTAACGTCCTTTACCTAGTCCAACAACTTGTACCGAAGCCGTAACTATTCAACAGCCGTCATCCGAGGCTATGGTGCAGCAATTTCCAGGCAAGGCAGCGTCTGCTCCATCCGAGTGTTGCTTCTTTCACTGCCGCCTACAGACTGCGTCCTATCGTTCCCGCTCGCTCTACAGGTAAATCGCCAAAAGTCCAAGCCACCTTTCACGGTTCCCACAGTAATTTCCGTGCTGTAGAAAAAACTTCATCTTTTACATAACACATATCGTACACGTTGTCCCTAAGCATGTACCATTTTATACGAATGACAACTTGCATAAATATAGTAAATTACACACACACAAACATTTTAATTTCATTAATCCATGACAAAATACGAGGCCTGTCCAGAAAGAAAGTTCCGGTTGATCGCGAAATGGAAACCTCAGTGAATATCAGAAATGTTTTATTTGTAACATTTAGCTACACCTTCCAGCTATTTCTCTACGTAGTCGCCGTTCTGACTTAGACATTTGTCGTAGCGTTGTACCAACTTTTCAATACCCCCATCATAGAAGGCAGCTGCCAGTGCTTTCCGCCAATTCTCCACACTGGCCTACAGCTCGTTGTCTGTGCCAAAATGTTGTCTTCATAAACAGCGGTTCATGTGACCAGAGATGAAACTCAGAGGGAGACAATTACGGGCTGTATTGTGGGTAATCAAACATTTCCAATTGAAAACGGTGCAGGAGCATCTTCATTGCCCCTGCAGAATGCGGCTGAGAATTGTCTTGAAGAAGAAAGAGCACGACACTTATGTAATGTTGGCTGCATAGTTTCAGGCGAAATTTCTCACCAGGCCCTCGTACTTGGCGGGAGACACTATTTTTTAGACATCTTTCCGCGCTCACTGTGAGCTCAGAAATGAGAAGAGCGACGTGATACTATACTAGAGACACTGCTCAACACATCTGTGCAAAGCTTTATGGGATTTTCATAGCCGTTTCCATTTCGCAACCGATCGGAGCTTACTTTCTGGACGCCGCTTGTATTATTTAGTAAATTATACATTTCACATATTTCTTTACATAAGTTACAAATATAAATTAGCAAAGCACTCTGACATTACATATATCACATTTTACAAATAGTCTTTGCATATAACAGTTATGTTGCGATAAAATTTAAAGGCAAAAAATTTTATAAATTTTAATGACTGATTCAAGAATACTGTTATAAGACGTCCCAGAGAGAATTGCAAGCCTGAAGTGCACGACGAGCCATTGAGCGATAGATGCTAGGAGCCTCACTCAGGGACAGAATTCGATCAGAGGACAAAGGTAACAGGTGTCCTAGAGAAAATTGCAAGACTGAGGTTGCAAAGGGTCGGGCACCTAGCTCGTCAAGATCAGTGCAGGTGGACCCGTAGAATCACTCACTGGAGACCATGAGACAAGAAGAGAGTCTTTGGAAGCCCCCAAAAGAGGTGGCTTAATGACGTGAAGCTGGTATGTGCAACACGACGGTATCAGGTGGCTCAAAATCGAAGACAGTAGAAATACATGGAAGAGGCCTGTATCCAGCAGTGGATTGAGATAGGCTGAAGAATAAGAGATACCCGGTGTCTTCAACAAAATATATCACACTGAGTCCAGAATTAAGTAGTAGTTTCAACAGCAGCGTCGTCAACAAGAATGAACCGAAAGCAAAAAGTAAAATTCTATCTAATTTTTGGTTTTTACCTTAAATCAGTAAGCGGAAGAAAGTTCTGTTTAGTCGCTCAGTGACCTTATAAGCACCAAAATGGAGGATGACAGAGAGAAGGCCGTAATACTAAATTACATTTACCAAGGTTGTTTGAGGAAAATCGCACTACAGTTGCTTCCTTCAATCGCCACAACACTAAAATGATAGATTATGCGTGTCCTGTTGGGACTTCTAATTGTTTAACATTTCACTGTAATACTGTATAAATGTTTCAGCGTAATGTTCTGAATGTAAAATGGAAGGTTCCTGTTATTATTGGTGTGTGATCTTCAAGCCGTGTAGCCTGTGTAGTAGTGACCTGAGCGCAATGTGACAGCGCAGCTTTCTGAATACGAAACGCAACACTGTGAATGTGCAGTGGTACAGAGTTTTCTGAGGCAATATTCTAAAGATAATAGGAAGTTTGACCTAGCAGTTGTGAGTGATAACCATTCAACTATCGAAAATGTGATATTGACGTGGGGTGTAGAACAACCATGTGCAGTTAATGACACTAACTTGAATTTATATAGAAATAGATAGATCTTCATTGTTCCCAAAACACACCGCACAGTGCTTCGACGTGGTTCTGATTCTAATTCTTGCCTGAGCAACCAAGCTGATGACGCCTAGGTCTGCTCTACCACCTTACACTTCGCTGCACGTCGCCCTGAAAAAAATCACGCTGCTTCACTGTAAAGAAAATCCCTATACATAAATCACGCAAGAGTAATGCGCGCGAGAACAATCGAATTTCAGTTTCAAGGTAAAGCGAATCAGTCCTTTTTCGGTTTAAAGCTATATTACACTCGTAGATGAGAAAAAGAGACAGTGAAAGTATTTCAGTTACATTTCGAATGAGCTCTACGAGTTTCTTTTGGGCACTGTCAGTAACAATCACATGGGCATGAATATGATACATTAAATCCTTTTAGAAAAACTTTTTCCGGCGATAGGTATATCGGAAAGAGTAAAGTGTGATTTAGTGAATTCCTGAGTACATGTGCAATAATCGCGAAATGGCGTCTCATACAATGTAGAATTTTATCCATCTTCAGCAACTGTAGTCGTATATAATCAAATAATAAGCAACCTCTTCAATATAATTTCACCCCCACTCTGAGACCAACTTCAAGATATGCATGTCATTGGCTGATTGGCTCCTGTTCTGGTGTGATGTCTGCACTTGTTGGTTCGCTTCTTTGTACTAGTTTTATGCAGACACTGTGATCTACTGTAGTCATTTAAGAGTTCTTATTACATTAATGTATTGTAATGTTTATTGCTCCTGCATATTTTTAGGACCATGACATTTTGCTGCATGCCCATTATTATTGACACTTGCAAATAATGCGATAGGCATAAGTATGAACAATTTTTTATCTTTAAATTTAAAAAAAACTGTAGTTTTCGTTCCTAATTTTAACATTCTTATCTGACTTCTACTTATTTGTGGTATATTTCCTGTACAGCCTTCTGAAGAAGGACACTAGGTGCCCGAAACCGGTAAAGAAATTAAATTTCTTATATGCAGCTGGTTGCTTATTTCATTACAAGAACATAATTTCTACATTTGACTTGCGAAATGAAAAATCTTCCTCGGCCAAGTAGCTCAAATTTTCTAGTGGACTTTATCTTACCCGGCGTACGCCGAGATGGAGGCAACGACATCCCGAAAGAGTAAGTCGCCACACTATCATTGCCAACAGTACAAGCCGGAGACCCTCGTGCCCAGAAAGAAGCAAGTCAGAGAGTGACGTCATCGACCTCTAACAACATTGACTCTGGCAGCCCTGAGAGATCTTTTCCATCCACGTACTCAGCAACAAAGCTTCCTGTGGCAAAGATTTCAAAAACTACCGCCACTTCTCCTCGTACAGACACCTTTCGAGATATCGAAATAAGTGGCCGCAGGACAGAAAATCAACTAAACGGACTCAGCAGACGAACGCGATTGGACCTTCTGGGATACCTATACGATTATGCATAGAGTATGCGAAAGAACCTGCTCCTCTTCTAGCAGCAGTCTCGTAGGACTCGAGAAGAATGTAGCTTCCTAGTTATCGATAAAATGACCAGGTCATTCCCGTTTTCAAGAAACTCCATCCGACAGACGTACGCACCTATTTGACTGCATCGCTGTCAGTATGTCGTAGAATTTTCGGAACATGTTTTACGCTTGAATTTGTGGAGCTAACACTAAAGTATAGAGGGAGATTAATTGCCTGCTGCAGAAGAGAGTGTCTGTATTTACACATACGTAGAATATTTTATGAAATTACAGTATTCTACAAACTTAGAACGTTCCAGAAATCACAAATGTTAAATAACTGCATATGGTAGGAATCAAACCGGTGACCCGTATGCTGCCATTCTGAAATTATAAATGAACTATGCAAAGGCAGATAACACACAGCAGGGGCCAGTACATAGATTGAACAAAAATTTTGTGGTCACAACTTCGGATGTTGTTCCGGGACATTTTCTAAGAATTTCGGTGTAATAGACCCGTGGTCTCCATTGGCTATTACGGAGTAATAATATGAATCTTCCTGCCAGATTAAAATTGTGTGCCGGTCCCAGGTCGTTAACCTTTCGTGCGCCGGAGTTCAACGAACTGAGCTACCCAAGCGCAACTCACGACCTGTTCTCACAGCTTTACTTCCGCCAGTACTTCGTCTCCTACCCTCCAAACTTCATAAAAGTTCTCTCGCGTACCTTGCAGGACTAACAGTCTTGGACGAAAGGGTACTGCTGAGATATGGTTTAGCTACATCCTGGGGGATGTTTCCAGAAAGCAAGGCAAAGGTCCCGAGATCGAGTCACGGTCCGGCACACAGTATTAATCTTCCTGGAAGTTTCATGTCAGCGCGCACTCCGCTGCACAGTAAAAAATTCGTTCTGGAGAGTAATTATATACACTCTAAGACAAAAAAAAAGACGCACCACGATGGAATTATCCGAATGGGACGGAAATCGGTAGGTGTGAAGTACTTGTACAGACAAACCAATGATTACAGTTTCGTAAAAATTGGATGATTTATTTGAGACAAAGATCTTCACAAACTGAGCAAGTCAATAAAGCGTTGGTCAAACTTTGACACTTATGCAAGCAGGTACTCGGCTTGGCATTGATTGATAGAGTTGTTGATGTCCTCTTGACAGGCACTGTCCTTCTAATGGCCAGAACCGCTTCTGTGGCGTCTCTCTGACGTATCTACGCGCGAAAGACCGTTGAAAGTTCACTAAGGCCTCCCATACGACGGGAAAATTGCCAACTTTTGAGTTAGTTGCATTTATGACCAGCAAAAATTAAGAGCAGTGCCTTTATGGCGGGGTATCATTACCGCCTATTTAGTATCTCTCGTTCGCCCTCGTATCACACATCTAATCAGTAATCAAATCACAGTCAAAATTGTTTAATATCATTGCTAGCCTCGAACTCTTGTTAATCTCTAATTAATACACTACTGGTCATTAAAATTGCTTCACCAAGAAGAAATGCAGATGATAAACGGGTATTCATTGGACAAATATATTATACTAGAACTGACACGTGAACATATTTTCACGCAATTTGGGTGCATAGATCCTGAGAAATCAGTACCCGGAACAACCACCTCTGGCCGTAATAACGGCCTTGATAGGCCTGGGCATTGAGTCAAACAGAGCTTGGATGGCGTGTACTGGTACAGCTACCCATGCAGCTTCAACACGATACCATAGTTCATCAAGAGTAGTGACTGGCGTAATTGTGACGAGCTAGTTTCTCGGCCACCATTGACCAGACGTTTTCAATTGGTGAAAGAACTGGAGAATGTGCTGGCCAGGGCAGTAGTCGAACATTTTCTGTATCCACAAAGGCCCGTAGAGGACGTGCAACATGCGGTCATGCATTATCTTGCTGAAATGTAGGGTTTCGCAGGGATCTAATGAGGGGGTAGAGCCACGGGTCGTAACACATCTGAAATGTAACGTCCACTGTACAAAGTGCCGTCAGTGCGAACAAGAGGTGACCGAGACGTCTAACCAATTGCACCCCATACCATCACGCCGGGTGATACGCCAGTATGGCGATGACGAATACACGCTTCCAATGTGCGTTCACCGCGATGTCGCCAAACACGGATGCGACCATCATGATGCTGTAAACAGAACCTGGATTCATCCGAAAAAATGACGTTTTGCCATTCGTGCACCCAGGTTCGTCATTGAGTACACCATCGTATGCGCTCCTGTCTGTGATGCAGCACGTCAAGTGTAACCGCAGCCATGGTCTCCGAGCTTATAGTCCATGCTGCTGCAAACGTCGTCGAACTGTTCGTGCAGATGGTTATTGTCTTGCAAACGTCCCCATCTGTTGACGCAGGGATCGAGACGTGGCTGCACGATCCGTTACAGCCATGCGGATAAGATGCCTGTCATCTCGACTGTTAGTGACACGAGGCCGTTGGGATCCAGCACGGCGTTCCGTATTAACCTCCTGAACCCACCGATTCCATATTCTGCTAACACTCATTGGATCTCGACCAACGCGAGTAGCAATGTCGCGATACGATAAACCGCAATCGCGATAGGCTACAATCCGACCTTTATCAAAGTCGGAAACGTGATGTTACGCATTTCTCCTCCTCACACGAGGCATCACAACAACGTTTCACCTGGCAACGCCGATCAACTGCTGTTTGTGTATGAGAAATCAGTTGGAAACTTTCCTCATGTCAGCACGTTGTAGGTGTCGCCACCGGCGCCAACCTTCTGTGAATGCTCTGAAAAGGTAATCATTTGCATATCACAGCATCTTCTTCCTGCCGGTTAAATTTCGCTCTTCGTGGTGTGGCAATTTTAATGGCCAGTAGTGTAGAAGAGTGTGGCGCCACACATTGTCTACGTCTACACCTACCTATACAAACCAGCGAATGGTGCGGGGCGGTCAGTACTCTGCATCACTCATAGTCATTCCCTTTCCTGTTTCACTCGCAAACAGAGCGAGGGAAAAACGACTGCCTATAGGCCTCCGCACGAGCCCTAATCTCTCTCAACTTGTCTCCGCGGTCCTTAACCAAAATGAACGTCGATGGCAGCAGAATCGTTCTGCAGTCTGCCTCAAATGGCGGTTCTCTAAAATTTTCTCAGCAGTGCCCCTCGGAAAGAATGTCGCCTGCCCTCCAGTGATGGGAATCACATTTGAGTTTCCGAAAGATCTCTGTAATATTTACGTGTTGTTCGAACCTGCCGGTAACAAATTCCGCAACTCGCATTGTCCAGGTACCAGTGGATACAAAAACCTCGATGTACACCGAGAATACAGCAGTGTTTTCGCGAGACACTGGGCAGGATTCGACAGACTTGCTAAACGGATTCGACCGCGTCACTAAATACAACAGGTGGGGTGGCACGATGTGTCTTGCCAACATTTTTTACTTGACACGGGTGAAGAGATAATACCACCAATACAAATAAACCAAGGAGTAAAACAAGGCTTATGCTGTCAATGACGTTATCCATTATCTATATAGATGAGGCGACGAATGGAAAAAGAGATAGAACACCATCAGGCATAAATACTTGGAGGAATAAATATATTAACGCGATATTATTCATGGGTGATCAAGTTGTCATACAAGACAGCGAAGATAAATTACAAATGGCATTACATAAGCACATAACTGCAAGCTACAGTTTGATCATATCTGTAAATAAGACTAAAATCGTGATCTTTTTAAGTATTCACCCAGTGTTAACAGAAACATTTCTCGATAATAAACCGATAGAACAGGTAGTCCATTTCAAGTATTTAGGACGCGACATATCAAACGATCTGAAATGGATACACAGAAAAAACCTGATACTTAGCAGCGTATCTGTGGCACAATAAGGAGAACAGTTAATGGTAATCCAAGGGGAGAAAGACAGCTGAAAATCTGTAAAGTCATGGCAGTTCCTACTTTCTCATATGGGGAGGAAAGCTGGACGCTGAGAAACAAAGATTTAAGGCAACTAGAAGCATTAGAAATGAATTTTCTAAGATCTGTGAAAGGCTGCACTAGGGAGGGCATAATTAAATATGAAGTAATAAGAGAGGAAATAGGGACCCAACCAATAACCCAAACGGCAATCCTGTACAAAGAAAAATGGAGAGAACGTTTACTTCGTACGTTGCCACAAAAGCTTCCTAAAAGACCAATGGAAGCAAGAGATGTATTGGAAGAGCGAAGATGAGATGGCGGGACCAGAACAGGCCCTAGGCGTAAGCCAAGTGACGGCTTCGACAACCGCAGATATTCCGACAGGTTTACACACTGTCATGTTCAAGCCACAATGGCAATGGCAGTGTGCTGAGCTAGTAAATTTAAAATGTCGGTGTGTGGGGTGTATATCGAAAGACAACACACGAACAGGCACACACACACATACAGCGTTAACATTAGTGTCGCCACACAACCACAGATGACGAACCTCAGCAGTTATCGATACTGAATATTAATTACGAGTATGGATATGGTGTCTGTTTTTTCGGACATGTCCGAAAGAACAGACACCATTGATGACCTGCAGCCGTCTAGAACGCAATTAGATTTATATATTAATACCTTCAGCTTGTAATCCCCGCGACACTGTACTCATTAAAGCCTGTGCTATGGTAAGTGAGCGGGATTCACCTTATGAGAAAGGATTTTCGCGTAGATATCGACCGTGTGTACCTGAATGGTGGCAAATCAGACTTACATCCACTCTGTAATAACAATAACCCGTCAAGTAAGTTGGACGGTTCTGGCGCTGCAGTCCGGAACCGCGGGACTGCTACGGTCGCAGGTTCGAATCCTGCCTCGGGCATTGGTGTGTGTGATGTCCTTAGGTTAGTTAGGTTTAAGTAGTTCTAAGTTCTAGGGGACTTATGACCTAAGATGTTGAGTCCCATAGTGCTCAGAGCCATTTGAACCATTTGAAGTAAGTTCGAAATGCAATTACACGTCAGGATGGATCAGAAACAACCAAGAAGATGCTACTAATGTGATAATAATACGCTCGCCAGCCTAATTAGGCATTAACTGAGTTTCTTCGTCCGCAGCTCGTGGTCGTGCGGTAGCGTTCTCGCTTCCCGCGCCAGGGTTCCCGGGTTCGATTCCCGGCGGGGTCAGGGATTTTCTCTGCCTCGTGATGACTGGGTGTTGTGTGATATCCTTAGGATAGTTAGGTTTAAATAATCTAAGTTCTAGGGGACTGATGACAATAGATGTTAAGTCCCATAGTGCTCAGAACCATTTGCACCATTTTTGAGTTTCTTCCCTATACAAATTGGTATATATTCACGCAAAACAACAAGTTTTAACACTGCATAATATAGTAGAATTTTAGAACCAGAAAATCCATTGAACTGGTAGTTTCACGTTCTGTACTGATATGGAAAATCATGAATACATAACACTACACTATAATGTTTACTACAAAACTTTTTACTGTGTATTAATCTGATTAAAATCGGGCATAGGTTACCCTAGAAACTGTACTTTCATGTCACACACACAAAATGTCAGTTTTGACAAAGATAAAACACTGATAAATTTTGACTTTTATATTGACTTTAACATTTGCTGGTCAAACCAATTTAGAACACTTCAAATGAATGGGGGGGGGGGGGGGGGAGGCTGAAACTGTTATGATCGCTGTATTTAAAAAAATTGATTACTGAATTTATTATTCATTCAAGATTTCCAGTATATAAGTTACTACTCTTTTCATCTTATTTACTGCTCATTTAAATGCCTTTAAATCTGTCTCTAAATAATAAACTTCATTACTATGTCAATACTAAAGTTATCTTTCGACTTCGTTAGACCTTCGCTATTCATTTACTGGTTCATTAACAAAACATTTCTTTAAACACCATTCTAATATAGCTAGTTATGCAAATAATTATTATTAACACAATTTTTAATTTTCATTTCGGGACACTCGGATTGCACAACGTTTGGAAAGGACCCTGTCTAGGTCAGTTGTTGTTGTCGTTGTTGTGGTCTTCAGTCCTGAGACTGGTTTGATGCAGCACTCCATGCTACTCTATCCTGTGCAAGCTTCTTCATCTCCCAGTACCTACTGCAACCTACATCCTTCTGAATCTGCTTAGTGTATTCATCTCTTGGTCTCCCCCTACGATTTTTACCCTCCACGCTGCCCTCCAATACTAAATTGGTGATCCCTTGATGCCTCAGAACATGCCCTACCAACCGATCCCTTATTCTGGTCAAGTTGTGCCACAAACTCCTCTTCTCCCCAATCCTATTCAATACTTCCTCATTAGTTATGTGATCTACCCATCTAATCTTCAGCATACTTCTGTAGCACCACATTTCGAAAGCTTCTATTCTCTTCTTGTCCAAACTATTTATCGTCCATGTTTCACTTCCATACATGGCTACACTCCATACAAATAATTTCAGAAAAGACTTCCTGACACTTAAATCTATACTCGATGTTAACAAATTTCTCTTCTTCAGAAACGCTTTCCTTGCCATTGCCAGTCTACATTTTATATCCTCTCTACTTCGACCATCATCAGTTATTTTGCTCCCCAAATAGCAAAACTCCTTTACTACTTTAAGTGTCTCATTTCCTAATCTAATACCCTCAACATCACCCGACTTAATTCGACTACATTCCATTAGCCTCGTTTTGCTTTTGTTGATGTTCATCTTATATCCTCCCTTCAAGACGCCATCCATTCCGTTCAACTGCTCTTCCAAGTCCTTTGCTGTCTCTGACAGAATTACAATGTCATCGGCGAAACTCAAAGTTTTTATTTCTTCTCCATGGATTTTAATACCTACTCCGAATTTTTCTTTTGTTTCCTTTACTGCTTGCTCAATATACAGATTGAATAACATCGGGGAGAGGCTACAACCCTGTCTTACTCCCTTCCCAACCACTGCTTCCCTTTCATGTCCCTCGACTCTTATAACTGCCATCTGGTTTCTGTACAAATTGTAAATAGCCTTTCGCTCCCTGTATTTTACCCCTGCCACCTTTAGAATTTGAAAGACAGTATTCCAGTCAACATTGTCAAAAGCTTTCTCTAAGTCTACAAATGCTAGAAACGTACGTTTGCCTTTCCTTAATCTTTCTTCTAAGATAAGTCGTAAGGTCAGTATTGCCTCACGTGTTCCAGTATTTCTACGGAATCCAAACTGATCTTCCCCGAGGTCGGCTTCTACTAGTTTTTCCATTCGTCTGTAAAGAATTCGTGTTAGTATTTTGCAGCTGTGGCTTATTAAACTGATTGTTCGGTAATTCTCACATCTGTTAACACCTGCTTTCTTTGGGATTGGAATTATTATATTCTTCTTGAAGTCTGAGGGTATTTCGCCTGTTTCATACATCTTGCTCACCAGATGGTAGAGTTTTGTCAGGACTGGCTCTCCCAAGGCCGTCAGTAGTTCCAATGGAATGTTGTCTACTCCGGGGGCCTTGTTTCGACTCAGGTCTTTCAGTGCTCTGTCAAACTCTTCACGCAGTATCGTATCTCCCATTTCATCTTCATCTACATCCTCTTCCATTTCCATAATATTGTCCTCAAGTACATCGCCCTTGTATAGACCCTCTATATACTCCTTCCACCTCTCTGCTTTCCCTTCTTTGCTTAGAACTGGGTTTCCATCTGAGCTCTTGATGTTCATACAAGTGGTTCTCTTATCTCCAAAGGTCTCTTTAATTTTCCTGTAGGCAGTATCTATCTTACCCCTAGTGAGATAAGCCTCTACATCCTTACATTTGTCCTCTAGCCATCCCTGCTTAGCCATTTTGCACTTCCTGTCGATCTCATTTTTGAGACGTTTGTATTCCTTTTTGCCTGCTTCATTTACTGCATTTTTATATTTTCTCCTTTAATCGATTAAATTCAATATTTCTTCTGTTACCCAAGGATTTCTACTAGCCCTCGTCTTTTTACCTACTTGATCCTCTGCTGCCTTCACTACTTCATCCCTCAAAGCTATCTATTCTTCTTCTACTGTATTTCTTTCCCCCATTCCTGTCAATTGTTCCCTTATGCTCTCCCTGAAACTCTGTACAACCTCTGACCAATATGTGACATGCCACAACTGCAAGGAATACGGTATAAGGAGATCAAGACCATCCTTTACAGACCCTGAAAAGGACCTAATCTTAGGTGGTGGTCGAAAAACACATTTCATTTCATACTTCCGCAGAATACGACCAATTTGTATGGATACGCTACATGGATAGCGCGAGAAGTCCGTAGACCTTGCGCCAGCTTGTTATTTACGTCACTCGCCCAATTCACAATTTGTCGATAGAGTGATGCACGGTTGATTTGTCTTCCACTAAACGGAGATTCTGGCATTATCTTCCAGCTATTGCGGTGGTATTATTAAGGAATCAGTTGAGATTATGTTAGCGAGTGACCTTACAAATAAAGATGGAGCTTTTTGCTTAAATTCTGTTGAAATCCTGCTCCCTTCCTGGCCAAACAACAGATGGACGGTATTACTGCTACATGTTCGAACGTTGGTAATTGTCACTATTGATAACTGCTGACGTGTCTTATCCTTGGTTGTGTGGTGTAGCTAGTGTTTATGTGCTGTGCGTGCGTGCGTGCGTGTGTGTGTGTGTGTGGGGGGGGGGGGGGGTTGTCTTTCGGTACATATTCCGCATACCGAGATTTTAAATTTCCTTGAACAGCGCGCTTTTACTGCATTTATGTCTTGAAAAGGACAGGCAGTGCACCTGTCGAAATATGGGTTGTTTTCGAAGACGTCATCCAGCTGCATTCCTGAAAGTTGTTTGAGCATTTTATATGCCGGGAAAAACTCTAGTTTCTCTAAGAATTTATTATTATTATATTAAAACATTTATACATGGTGAACACGTGATGATGTTACAAACTGTCAGGAATGGTGGAAAAGGGCGCTTGCTGGTCTTCGCTACTGTGAAACACATCTCTTGTACTGAAACTGAATAAGTGCCCACAGCTCTTAAGGTGTCTGTTTTAGAGCCGATGTTTACTGGACATTTTTTTCTTGTTGTGTCCACACTATCACCTCTTAAAGTTGCCTAGTGTAGCAGTAACAGTACCGATACATGTATGCCACTGTCAGAGGCATTGTATGCCACTGTCAGAGGCATCAGAACGATTTTCGCCTATGACACTCGTCTCAGTTGTTTCCGCAACAGGGTCCCTTAACCCCAAACTGATACATTTACCCTTCTCCATCGTCCTGGAAATTTGCAACATTATCACAGAATCGCCCTGTATATTTCAATGTAATTATTATTAAAATCGTAGGTGTCTATAGCACCTTGAAAGTGGCGAGGAGACGGTAGCATACTACGCCGAATAAAATGAAGACATTTAGAATGTCATTATTCTTATATAGCGACGAATCTAAGAGAATATTTTGAGCGCCTTTTGGAGTCACAAAATAAATCAGTTCATGCGTTAGTATAATTCCGATCCGGGTATCTCAGTGCATGCTTAATGGAAAGTCCTATGCAGTACACCAAATATAGAAAAAAAGTAACGAAGCCAAAATACTAACTAGAACTCTTAACAGAAGTATCGAAAAACTGGTCGAAGCCGACCTCTGGGAAGATCAGTTTCGATTCTGGAGAAATGTAGGAACACGCAAGGCAGTACTGACCCTACGACTTGTCTTAGAAGAGACGTCAAGGAGAGGCAAATCTACGTTTGAAGCATTTGTATACTTAGAGAAAGCTTTTGACAATGTTGACTGGAATACTCTCTTTGAAATTCTGGAGGTAGCAGGGGTAAAATGCACGGGGCGACAGGCTATTTACAACTTGCACAGAAAACAAACGGCAGTTATACGAGTCGATGGGCATAAAGGGAAGCAGTGGTTGGGAAGGGAGTGAGACAGGGTTGTAGCCTCTCCCCGATGTTATTCAATCTGTATATTGAGCAAGCAGTGAAGGAAACAAAAGAAAAATTCGGAGTAGGTATTAAAATCCATGGAGAAGAAATAAAAACTTTGAGGTTCGCCGATGACATTGTAATTCTGTCAGAGACAGCAAAGGACTTGGAAGAGCAGTTGAACGGAATGGACAGTGTCTTGAAAGGAGGGTATAAGATGAACATCAACAAAAGCAAAACCAGGATAATCGAATGTAGTCGAATTAAGTCGAGTGATGCTGAGGGAATTAGATTAGGAAATGAGACACTTAAAGTAGTAGAGGAGTTTTGCTATTTGGGGAGCAAAATAACTGATGATGGTCGAAGTAGAGAGGATATAAAATGTAGACTGGCAATGGCAAGGAAAGCGTTTCTGAAGAAGAGAAATTTGTTAACATCGAGTATAGATTTAAGTGTCAGGAAGTCGTTTCTGAAAGTATTTGTATGGAGCGTAGCCATGTATGGAAGTGAAACATGGATGATAACTAGTTTGGACAAGAAGCGAATAGAAGCTTTCGAAATGTGGTGCTACAGAAGAATGCTGAAGATTAGATGGGTAGATCACATAACTAATGAGGAGGTATTGAATAGAATTGGGGAGAAGAGAAATATTTGGCACAACCTGACCAGAAGAAGGGATCATTAATTTACTACTGGAGGAAAGCGTGCAGGGTAAAAACCGTGGAGCGAGGCCAAGAGATGAATACAGTAACATAATGTTACACCATGCATTCAAATATTTTTCTTTCATGTTGTGACATGGGCTGAAGACATGATTGTGTACTTCTACACATCACTGAGTGGAGAAGGGTAGGCCAGTTCCACCATGTGGCCTCTGGTAACCGCATGTCTAAGGGATTGAGGACTAGGGAACAAAGAGGCCAAGGTCTTAGTCGTCAGTGACCAGTCCAGTGGTCCTGCAAAGTCAGAATCACATGTTTAGCAGTACTGCTGCGACTGTGTGCTGGTCCGTCATTGCCCATGAATCACAGCTCCATTCAGCGAGGTAGGAAACACACAGGTGAGAAAGTTCTGATAAATAATTGAGGCAGACTGGCCAACATCTGCCGGCTTTGTTCCTCGGCCAAGCCTGATCGTCGCTGCCTATAAATAACTTTTGTGAAGCTGTGTATCTTTCTACACACTACTAGAGGTTCACAGTTTATCTGACTGGCTAGATAGTTGACTGAAACCCTTCTTATCAACTGGTAAAGGCTGCCAGTCTTGCTTGCGAGATGAAAACAAAGCTCAACATTTGCTGCCTAGTCGACAGGACCGATTGCGGACCTCTGGTACAGAGCCGAGTGGAAGGTCTGAATCAGAGGTTCAGGTGGTTCTGCGACCGTGTAGACTGCAGATGCCTCGACTTGCTCCATACGGTGGTTGGGTTTCGGGTTCCGCTGAATAGATGAGGAGTCCACTACAGGCAGGAGGCGGCTACGCGGGTAGTAGGGGCTGTGTGGCGTGGACTGGGCGGTTTTTTAGGTTAGAGGGTCTCGGAAAACATAAAAAGGGCTTCAGTCACAAAGAGTGCAGGCCGAATACAGGAAGAACGTAGACACAGGAACCATCTGTATAACAGTTGTAAACTGTCGTAGCTGTGGTGGGAAATGGCTCTGAGCACTATGGGACCTAACATATGAGGTCAACAGTCCCCTAGAACTTAGAACTACTTAAACCTAACTAACCTAAGGACATCACACTCATCCATGCCTGAGGCAGGATTCGAACCTGCGACCGCAGCAGTCGCGCGGTTACGGACCGGCCACCGCGGCCGGCGTGGTGGGAAAGTACCAGCGCTAATAGAAAGCACTGATGCTCAAATCGTTATAGGCACTGAAAGCTGGCTAAAGCCGGATATAAGCTCAGCCGAAATTTTTGGGAAGAACCTAACGGTGTTACGAAAGGATAGGCTAAACACAGTTGGTGGTGGCGTGTTTGTTGCTGTTGGAAGCAGTTTATCTTTTCGCGAAGCTGAAGTAATAGTTCCTGTAAGTTAGTATGGGCAGAGGTCATTCTTGGCAACCGGAATAAAATAATAATTAGGTCCTTTTACCGAACTCCCAACTTAGATGATACATTTGCTGAAAGCTTCAAAAAAACTTGAGTTTGATTTCAAACACGTACCCAAGTCATACGATTATAGTTGGTGGTGACTTTAATTTATCCTCGATATGTTGGTGAAAATACATGTTTAATTCCGGAGGTAAGCACAAAACATCATCCGTAATTGTTCTAAACGCATTCTCTGAAAATTATTTCGAGCGTATAGTTCATGAGCCCACGCGAATAGTAAAAAATTGTGAAAACATACTTGGCGTCTTAGCAACAAATAATCCTGAATTAATAACGAGCATCGAAACGGATACAGGGATTAGTGAACACGGGGTTGTCGTAGCAAGACTCAGTACCCTAACTCCCAAATCCACCAAAGATAAACGAAAAAAGAAGATAAAAATTCACTTGACGTCTTCCTGAGAGACAATCTCCACGCCTTCCACATTAACAATGTGAGTGTAGACTAGATGTGGCTTGAATTCAAAGAAATAGTATCGGCAGCAGTTGAGAGATTTATACCAAATAAATTAAAAAACGACGGAGATCCTCCTTGATACACAAAACGTGTCAGAACACTGCTGCAGAAACAACGAAAAAAACATACCAAATTTAAACAGACGCAAAATCTCCAAGATCGGCGATCTTTTACAGAAGCTCAAAATTTAGCGCTAACTTCAATGCGAGATGCTTATAATAGTTTCCACAACTAAACTTTGTCTCGAAACCTGGCAGAAAATCCAAAGAGATTCTGGTCTTATATGAAGTACGCTAGCGGCAAGACACAGTCAATGTCTTCTCTGCGCAATAGCAGTGGAGATACTATCGACGACAGTGCTGCTAAAGCAGAGTTACTAAGCACAGCCTTCCGAAATGTCTTCACTAAAGAAGACGAAGTAAATATACCAGAATTCGAATCGAGAACAGCTGCCAACGTGAGTAACATAGAAGTAGATATCTTCGGAATAATGAAGCAACTTAAATTACTTACAAAAAGCAAGGCTTCAGGTCTAGATTGTATACCAGTTAGGTTACTTTCAGAGTTTGCTGATACAATAGCTGCATACTTAACAAAACATCCGTACCCAAAGACTGGGAAGTTGCACAGGTCATACCAATATTCAAGAAAGGTAGTAGGAGTAATCCTCTAAATTACAGGCCCATATGATTAACGTCGATAGGCAGCAGGATCTTGGAACACATATTGTGTTCGAACATTATGAATTACCTCGAAGAAAGTGGTCTATTGACACACAGTCAATACGGCCTTAGAAAAATCGTTCTTGTGAAACCCTCGCACGAAGTGTTGAGTGCTGTCGATAAGTGATTTCAAATTTATTTCGTATTTCTAGATTTCCAGAAGGCTTTTGACACCGTACCTCACATGCGGCTTGTAATCAAATTGCATGCATATGGAATATTGTTTCAGTTATGCGACTGGATCGTGATTTGCTGTCAGAGAGGTCACAGTTCATAATAATTAACGGAAAGTCATTGAGTGAAATAGAAGTGAGTTTGAGAGAGGACAAGTTACTCTCTCACCTGTTTTTCGCATACAGAAAATTGTATGCAGAGCCACGCGTAATAAAAATTCACAAGTTTTCGTGTTTGCTGATAGTGCAAATAGGCCTGTGAACCACATCCCCCAGCCGCCTCAGTTGTATAAGAAAAATCTGGCGTCTGAGAAACGTTTGGAGCTAGAATCTTTATTACTCCTCATAGCTAGGACTAACAAGCTCCAAGGCACAGACGATTTAGATAAATATCTTTGAGATTGTATCTGTTCGCTTGTTGCCGTGGGAAGAGACACGACTTCGGAAAAAAATCATCCCTTCTCCCTTGGCAAAAACTTAAAACAGGCAGTAACTGGCGATTTTTTTTTCAGCGACGCAGGTTTCTTAACTCTTGCCCTGGTTCAACATGAGTTTGTGCTGTTGTGTGGGAGGGGAGATTTAGCACCTCTAGAGCTCTGCGATTGGCTCAAGATGGTGTGAAGGTGGTGTCGTTCGTGCACCTTCCTTGCGGGAAAACGATTTTTTTTTTTATCTGACATGTGCGAAGCAACGGGTGCGGGACTTTGGTCTGGTAAGCAAGCACTTCTGGTCGATGCTCTGGCATGTGTGGTTGGTACTTGGGGCCTGCCCTGAGACTGACTTCACTTGCGAGTTGTTTGGACTGGGGAGCGTGTGGTGAAGTTGTTACTGTACCGACAGTGTTACTTCAAACATCTCGGACTACTCGTTTGCTGAGGACAGACTTATTCGTTTTTTGGTTTACCAATCTTGACGTTTGGTATCCTTGTGTGCTCTGTCGTACAAGTGAGTCAAATTGGTCCTTGGTACGACCAGCGAATGGGTGTGCTACACACTGAAATCTACCGTGATTTCAGGGCTCCGACAGAATGTAAGCCCTCCGAAATTGGTATTTGTATTGTACCCATAAAAAGCAATTAATTTATGTAATGGAATTTGCAGTTGCCTTAAAGTGTCTACACAATTGTCTCCGATGATTCGTTGTTCAGCGAATCAGACTTCAACAGCTTCTGATGGATTCCGTCAGTTTCAGTAAAGTATTGAACAACTAAAGGAAACATCTTTTCAGCCTTGTGGTTCTACGAGTCGGTGTCTACGCCGTAAAATGAAACTTCTTACAACTGACAATTGTTTTATGCATTCTTACATGTAGTGTGGTGCGAGAATATTTTTAATAAACACTGTAGCTTTGGTCCTGGCTGTAGACTGCTTTGCGGCGTCTTTGGAGTCAGAATATATTGCGGCATTCGGTTCTACGGCACAGTCAAGAGAACTAAAGGACTGATGACGTTCGACAACTTTATAAGCTGTTGTTAGTTCTGTGGCATCAACGAGAAATTCTTCCTGGGTATCTTTGTTAACCATGAATGTAGAAACAGGCTTTGATGTCGATGCCACCACGAATATGTTTCTATGATTCTTCGTAGAAACATGATGCCTCACATCGGCCTTACCTCCGTGAGTTACTGAGATGAAACAGCTACACACCTCACACAATGCTTCCTGGTCCTTTCTTGACAAAAGATCACTCTTCTGTCTAATCATCCGAAAAGTGACACTTTTTTCTCTTTCCATCCTTAGGCATTTTCGTCAGCTGTGATAAATTTATTAGACGGTAAACAGTCGACAATAACACTTTAGTCATCGAAGTACACGTCGCTATACGCTTTATGCCCTATATACCCGCAGTAAACAATTCAAACATTACTAACTTGCATTCGTTGTTCGTATTACGTTTAGAAACAATCGTTTTATCAGACTGTTATTCAAATGAAAGAACTGTCTTATCAGATTGTTATTCAAATGGAAACATCCCGTTTCTTCCGCGGAGCGCTGCTTAAACAGTTCCAGTCTCGTACTACCGGAGAAGTCTGGTATTTTCTCGAATGATGGCGCTAGATCTAGAAGGTTCTTGTATCATCGACACAGGATACGCAACGTGCAATGCCATCTGTGAGACGACCTTCTCAACGTAAACTTGTTGATACAAGTAAAACTAACTGAGGCTGCATTTTCATATTGCGCTAACAGATGGCGTTACTTCAGCACTTGAGCCAAGCAATAGGTGTAGTGATTATCAGCAAAAGAACACCCGGAAGCCAATTACCTAGAATCTAACATACTCTTCTTTTCATGTCTGTCTCTGCAAAAGAAATGGAAAAATCTGACAGACAGTTTTGTTAAGGAATATTGGAAAGTCACCAATTTGAAAAGTGTCTGGTGCTACACGGGAATCCACGTACGTCTACTTCTACCAGTTTATGTTTTTTGTAGACGTTGCAAGAAACAGTACTGATGACAGTTTGAATTCAACTGAACTTGGACATCAGGGCATAGAAGTTGACACTAGTGAAGAACACAGAAGTATAGCTTGATGGGGTATTGAAATAAAATCTGGTAATAAATGACGATGACCCTAATCCTCACTTTGTGTTGTCATTTCTGAACGATTTTAGACGAAGGCCTGAGGTACTAATGGCAGTAACTAAAATTAACATTATAAAAGTGATCATGAATGGTTCTTGTCAACTGAACCCGTCATCGGAGACCAATCCACGGAACACCGAATTGATTAGTACCGTCCAGCCGTCAACTGGCCACACAAATGTGTATGAAAATGTAGAAAACGTGACGTCTCCAGAAACTCCACCTCAGATATCAGATCATTTGTAGGGAATTACAACGCAAAAGTAACTGTAACTGTCACTGTACCCGATGATGACAGCATTCCGCTGAAAAGCGTCGTGCTAATGAAATATTAGTAATAAGGCACTGTTGCAGTAGATATTATTTCATAAAAATTACGAATTATTTAACATGTGTAATAATAGAAACAATTAATATTAAGATACAAATGAATTACAGACATGGACTATGAGTGAACATTGATGTAAATTAATGGCCAAAGATGAAAATTTGTGCCGAGCAGGGATTCGAACCCGGTTCTTCTGCTTGCTAGGCCGTTGCTCTGACCACTTTCTCGTAGGAAGCTTCCCGGCGCCCAAAGGGAAGTGTGGGGGCCAAAGCGGGCAGGTATCGCATCCCGAGGCATGGACACCATGTCCCGTTCCACCCTCCAGGGGCCAAGAAAAGCGTAGGGAACGTGGAGTAGAGTTACAATGAATATCGATTGATTATTTATTTATTTTCATTTTTCTTATTTAACATTAATACTACTGAGTATAGCAGGAAACCGGCGTCGCGAGGTGGAGGGCTCAGCAAGACGTCAGGCTCACTGAGACTATCGACGTATAGTTTTTCCGAGAAGAACATTCCGATGATCAGAGAATACATCGATTGTAAGTGTGGAAGAGGCGGGGATTAACTTCTCATGACAACAACACCTCAGCTCTGGGGTGGGTTAAGGAAGACACTGCAAAGGAAACTGGAGGAAAATTGTCCGTATTTTGGATTGCGGACAACTGCACAATGGCGTCCATTAAGGAACTACCAAAAATGAAGGATGCTTTTCTCTCTATCAGCGAACAAGGAATGGGCTCCGTGTCGACAAATACACTTCAAGGAGGTCGTTTCCGTTGGAAGGAACTATCCCCCGTACGGGAAGAGGAGCAGTTGAGTAGGTCGTACAGGTAAATAGGGACTACATCTGTCGCACCAAGAACCAGACATCTCTTGTCGATCTGCACACCAGGCGATGCTCGTCTGAGTGAGCAAAACATCACAGGCGACACACAACGGCGTGTCTACGCGGAGAGCCCCGTGAAGATGTGACCGGCATACTTGATTCCCATTGACCATAAGGTACCATGCAGACTGGACGTCAGAGTCAAGATAAGAAGTGCACACCGATCGCCAAACGGCAGCCGGTCGACGTAGGGAAGCTTCCCCTCAACCAAATTCGGTGACCTGTGCTGCTGAGGAAAGCCATAGATTGCCTTTGTGGATGTCAAGTTGTTGTTGTTGTTGTGGTCTTCAGTCCTGAGACTGGTTTGATGCAGCTCTCCGCGCTACTCTATCCTGTGCAAGCTGCTTCATCTCCCAGTACTTACTGCAACCTACATTCTTCTGAATCTGCTTATCTTGAACAGCTAGCAGTAGCAAACAAACGAACCCATTGCCGCTAGCATAGGCGGGCCGTGGATGGCGGAATAGGAAGTGTCCGTGCCACGTGGGGGATACATGACGCCATATTTACCTACTGTATCCGTTGCAGAAGATCGAGTGCTTCTAAACTGCGATCTAAAAGCCCAGCTCGTAGTTGGGAAAGTTGGCGCCGGCTGTTTAGGGAAATCGTACGCTGCAGATCACTTGCTAAATCGAGTCCTGAGCAAAGGAGCAGCGCTGTCTGCGGGAAGCCCCGCACTTATAGCCATGGCGCACGATATGCAGACGTTACGACAGCTACCAGAAGCTTCCTATAGGTGGTAACCCGTGCCAATAACTCCCTGACCTCAGTATCGCTACGAAGAAAAATGACGAGATCGTCTGCATAAGCAGTGCGGCTGAATACATGGCCACCGAGAGATATCCCGGAGAGGCGTTGACGGAGGCTCCAGAACAACGGTTCCATGGCGAAAGAAAACAACAGGGCAGAGAGTGGGTAGCCTTGACCCACTGATCGACGGATCGAGATGGAAGGAGCAAGTCGGCCACTGTAGAGTACACGAGACGTAGTCCACGAAGGAGACGCATTACGACGTGGAGGGTGGTATCAGTGTAGCCCATATTGCGAAGCACCTCTTCCAGGCAGTCGTGTTCGATCTGATCAAACGACTGGCTCAAGTCAAGAACTGCCAAAAGTCCAGTGATACGTTGAGTATGAGAAAGAGCGATTATATCCCGATATCGACAGAGTGCAGTAGGGGTTTTAGTGGCACCTTCCAAAGAAGTGTGATCAGGGGAAACCATGTACCGTGCCGTCCGTTTCAGCTTCGCAGCCAACAGCTGGTTAAATATCTCTGTGTCACTGTTGAGTCAGCTCAAGAGGTACCCCGAGGCTGGTAGATGTGAATGAGGAAACATTCCTGGGAACGGTCTCGAATGGGCACGAAAGGTGATAAGGTCCTGACAAATTTCTGTCCACACTGTCGCCAGAAGAGGACGAAATGCCCGATAGAACTCCAGTGGGAGGCCGTCAGGTTCAAATGGTTCAAATGGCTCTGAGCACTATGGGACTTAACATCTGAGGTCATCAGTCCCCTAGAACTTAGAACTACTTAAACCTAACTAACCTAAGGACATCACACACATCCATGCCCGAGGCAGGATTCGAACCTGCGACCGTAGCAGTCTCACGGTTCCTGACTGAAGCGCCTAGAGCCGCATGGCCAGAGGGAGTCAGGGCCAGGCGACCTGTTCAAATGGCTCTGAGCACTATGGGACTTAACATCTGAGGTCATCAGTCCCCTAGAACTTAGAACTACTTAAACCTAACTAACCTAAGGACATCACACACATCCATGCGCGAGGCAGGATTCGAACCTGCGACCGTAGCAGTCTCACGGTTCCGGACTGAAGCGCCTAGAACCGCATGGCCAGAGGGAGTCAGGGCCAGGCGACCTGTTCAAATGGCTCTGAGCACTATGGGACTTAACATCTGTGGTCATCAGTCCCCTAGAACTTAGAACTACTTAAACCTAACTAACCTAAGGACATCACACACATCCATGCGTGAGGCAGGATTCGAACCTGCGACCGTAGCGGTCGTGCGGGTCCAGATTGTAGCGCCTAGAACCGCTTGGCCACCCCGACCGGCGGATGGGCCAGACTTCAGCTGCCTGCACTCCACTGACAATATCGCGGGAGATGTAAACATGATTGAGGCGACTGTAGAATGGCTAGTGAAATGTGTAAACCACAGACGATAGCCATGAACATGCTCTCAAGACTCCACTAGGCTGAGGTGCTGGAGAATTGTCGATAGCGCCGTGCATGGAGAGTGGCGTAGTAGTTGATGTTTGGGTGCCTGGGTCCAGTTGAAATCACCTCCCATGACCAGTGAATCCTGCCAACACAGGAAAAGAGGCGCGACTGTCTCTGAGGAGAAAGTGGAACGATCATAGCGGCGACACAAACCAGATGGCGGAGAGGCATTGATGATTCTGACGCCACTAAACGTGAGAGGCATACCTCTGGCATCAGGGAGACAGGCAACTGCATCAGTGAGAATTCTGTCACGTAAGAGGAGAGATCAACCTAAATTCTACAAGTATGTGAAAACACTTTCTTATACTGGACAGTCTAAATTGAATTTTCAGCCTAAACTTCTATCAGTCACAACACTCAGAGCTGAGACAAGAATGACTTTTTTTGAGAGTATGCATTGTGCTCAATCACTACCAGTACGGGAATCATGAGAAACATGCGCTGTAAAACCATGGGGAGCACAGAAAGTTGCAATGTGCATCTCCTGAAGGAGAGCAATGTCAAGATCAACAGCATACAGCAGACTAAAGCGAGTTTTTGCTGTACGCCAACAGTATTCATACTGACCGTGGCTATGGAATAAGGCTGGGAAGCTAGCATCGCTAGAAGGACAAGCGATTCATACACGGAGGAAGCACAGGGAACTCCGTGTTAGGCCTCTGTGAAAGGACACATCACTGTGATGGGGAGGAAGCAAACCCCATCAAGGGGGGTCCATCGCTCTGTACACCTCCAGAATGCCATCCACAGCATCGACGTCGTCCGCCCAGGGCGCACAAGGCCGGTTCAGTGGAAAGCTATCTGAGGAAGCGTCAGACACAGGAAGGGAGGCAACTGCATCAGACGCATGTGGGGGAAGTTCGGTGTCTGGAGGTGGACACCGACTGGAGATGGAGGCGGTGAAGGACGTCGCGTCGTCAGGTGTCAGGGCATCAAAGAACAGCGCACCATCAGCAGCAGGGTCGTCATTTTATGCACACATCCGATTGAGGCAGTCATCAGAAGGGGTACGCTGTTCCATTTCCTGAGCGACCTTTGCTTCCTAGCCGGCCGCGGTGGCCATGCGATTCTAGGCGCTCAGTCCGGAACCGCACGACTGCTACGGTCGCAGGTTCGAATCCTGCCTCGGGCATGGATGTGTGTGATGTCTTTAGGTTAGATAGGTTTAAGTAGTTCGAAGTTCTAGGGGACTGATGACCACAGATGTTAAGTCCGATAGTTCTCACAGCCATTTGAACTTTGCTTCCTAAATGCTGTTCCGTGTCGGATGGCGTGCACCTATCTTCCGACTTGTGGCCAGATGACAGAAAAGCGGAGGTCGGTACAGCTACGTGATCAACAGCCATAGGGTCAGGACACACAGCTTGTGTCTGTTGAAGGTCATCTTTTATTTGTATTGCCTCCAGCAGCAGGAGAATAGGAGAGACAGGCGAAATGTCCACCGTGTCGCTGAAAGGAGTCGTCTACGGTGCTGTCTGATTCAGAGGAGGCACAGCAGGCAGCACCACCGCAGACGTTTAAGATGGAGGTAACACGGTGGGTGCTGCAGGGAGAGCGACGTCTCCGATCGGCGTCTGAACCAGTGTGGTGTCACCGCCAGACACCACACTTGCTAGGTGGTAGCCTTTAAATCGACCGCGGTCCGGTAGTATACGTCGGACCCGCGTGTCGCCACTGTCCGGAATTGCAGACCGAGCGCCACCACACGGCAGGTCTAGAGCGACGTCCTGGCACTCGCCCCAGTTGTACAGCCGACGTTCATAGCAATGGTTCACTGACAAATACGCTCTCATTTGCCGAGACGATAGTTAGCATAGCCTTCAGCTACATTTGCTACGACCTAGCAAGGCGCCGTATTCAATTTGATATTGAGATTCTATTAATGTATCATCAAGAGCGATGTTCTACAAATGTGGATTAAAGTTAAGTATTCCAGAAGCTACGTACTTTTCTTTATAGCATCCATTAGGTATCCTGTTTCAGACCTCACGCCAGCCTGCGTGAGTTTAAGCGCGTGCCTTTCGGCTTCCTCTCATTGTGTCTAGGCTGTCTTGTCTAGACACAACATTTTTGGCGACGAGTAAAGACAGGGTCTTGTTCTTTATACTTGCTTAGATTACTTGTGTCATGGCTTCGCCACAATCTCCAGATGTACTGTCCGAATTTTATCGCTTGCAGAATCAGCAGACACAGGCGTTATTGGATGCCCTTGGACAGCTCGTCCAGGGTCAACGTGCAATGCAAACCGATGCGGCAGCCGCCGCTCCACCGCTACCTCAGCCACAACACGCAGTTGCACCATCTTTTCGTCATTTCGATGCGGCAATGGAAAGCTGGACGGAGTGGTCACGCCAATTTGAATTCCATCTCGCCGCCTACAGAATTCAAGGTAACGAGCGGCAGCCTCACTTATTGGCGTGTGTAGGGGTGCAGACATACCGTGTGATAGTGAAATTATTTCCCCGCCGCAACATAGCAACTCTGTCCTACGAAGAAATTTTGTCGGCATTAGAAGCCTATTTCAAGGAATCAGTCAATGTCGTTGCCAAACGGTATACGTTCTTTCGTACAAAACGTACATCCGGTCAAACTAATAGGGAGTGGGTTGCAACTTTGCAAGGCCTTACTAGGGATTGTGCTTTTGAGTGTGAATGTGGACTCCCTTATTCAGATACAATGGTACGTGATACAATTGCAGAGAACGTTTCTGATGTTCGTATAAGGGAACAGATTTTGAAACTGGTCAATCCCTCCCTTCAACAAGTGATGGACATATTGGATAGGCAAGACACACTTGACTTTGCTCAGGAATCATTTGAAACTTCGCCAGCAGTGTGTCACGTTAACCGGCCCGCCGGGCGCGCTGCACGGAACAGTAAACAGCCCTCGCGCTCGTCCGCGCAGCTGCCGCCTCGCTCTCTACGTGTGCCGCGCAAGCAGGCAAATGCAGTGAAATCATGCCCGCGGTGTGCTACTAGACATTCGCGTGATAATTGCCCGTCACACCAAGCTATTTGCTTTTGCTGTAATAAAAAAGGACATGTTCAGAGTGTTTGCCAGAAAAAGCTCCGATCGGACACTCACAACTGTTCCAGGCCCTTTGCTTCGCGCCGGAATCGAACCAAGAATACTCAGGCTAGTGAACCTTCGCCCATGGACATTCATGCAGTTCATTCCACTCCGCCCAGTGCCGCTCTCTCTAACAGTGACTGTGTTCGTCCCATAAAAAGTGTGCGTCGACGTCGCCGGAAATCACGTCAATTAGCAAGTGATTCTGTACCAGGGTCTGTTCAAATTGCACGAGACAGTCGCTCTTGTCGTCAGTAGGACAGTAAACTTCTTGTAGACTTGGACATTAATGGCAACGTGGTCCCATTCCAGCTCGATACTGGAGCTGCAGTTTCATTGATCAATAAAGACACGTACAAACAACTGGGCACATCTCCGTTGCGTGCCGCCAATGTTAAGCTAACTACATATTCAGGTCAGAATATCCCTGTGTTAGGACAGTGCAGCCTTCTTGCAAAATACCAGTGACAAACAAAACTTGTGCCATTTTACATCCTTCATTCTCCTTCTGCAGTGAACTTGTTTGGTTTAGATTTACTTCAGTTGTTTAACTTGTCTATAGTAAATCAGGTCCTCTCAGTGAACCAGACTGTGCCTTCAGCCAGTATATCTCGTCTATGTGAAGAATTTGCAGACATTTTTGCACCGGGCCTAGGTTGCGCTAAGAACTATGAAGCACATTTGGAGCTGAAAGTCGGCGCGCAACCGAAATTTTTCAGAGCGCGCAATGTTCCCCATGCATTGCGTGATGAGGTCGCACGAACATTACACGAATTGGAATCACAAGGTGTGATTGAACGTGTGCAGGCTTCTCTCTGGGCATCACCATTAGTCATTTTGCCAAAACCTTCCGGAAAATTGAGACTTTGTGTGGACTTCAAGGCAACGGTGAATCCACAACTAGTGATTGCAACTTTTCCTTTACCCCGCCCGGAAGATCTTTTTGACAAACTGTGCCCGGGTAAATATTTTTCGAAGTTGGACCTAGCAGATGCGTACTTGCAAATACCAGTGGACGCCGAATCCCAGCGCGTCTTGGTGGTTAACACGCATCTTGGTTTGTACCGATTCAAAAGACTGCCATTCAGGTGTGCATCCGCCCCTGCATTGTTTCAGCAATATCTGCAAACTGTTTGTGTGTCGGTCCCTACGGCAGCAAACTATCTGGACGATATTGTGATCTCCGGAAAGACAGAAGAAGAACATTTAGCCAATCTCAGAACATTATTTCAGGTCTTGCGACAAAATGGTCTTCGCTTGCGGAAGGACTAATGTGTGTTTTTTGCTCGTGACTTACCATATTTGGGACATGTAATCAATGCACAAGGCATACATCCGAGTCCAGAGCACCTCCGTGCCATACAGGACTCGCCTTCGCCGCAGAATTTGAAGCAGCTACGGAGTGTTTTGGGTAAAATTAACTATTATCATCGCTATGTTCCCCATGCCTCTTCCATTTCAGCTCCGCTTCATCGCTTACGCCGTAAAGGTGTTCCGTTCGTCTGGACGACGGAATGCGAACGCACCTTTCGCCAGTTGAAATCGGCGTTGCTTTCAAATACTTGCCTTACGCCATTCGATCCCCAGAAACCCCTTTTGTTGATGGTAGATGCATCGGATTTCGGGATCGGTGCTGTGATTGCGCACAAAGATGGATCGCATGATCGCCCTATTGCCTTTGCGTCCAAATTGCTCTCGTCTGCGCAAAGAAATTATTCACAGATCGAGAAAGAAGCTTTGGCTCTCGTATTTGGTGTTACAAAGTTTCATGATTTCTTGTATGGTCGTCACTTTACCATCATCACAGACCACAAACCATTGACATCGCTTTTTCATCCGAACAAGCCTGTACCTCCACGTACAGCGCAGAAATTCATTCGCTGGTCAATTTTCCTCTCGCAGTACCGCTACGATATCTTGTATCGGTCCACTGCTAAGCACGGCAACGCTGATGCGTTGTCCCGTTTGCCTGTTGCTGAGGATAGTGCATTCGATTCTTCCGAACTTGCTTTCATGTTCATTGATGCGGAAACCGATGACGTGGTCGAATCGTTTCCGATTGATTTTCGTCGTGTAGCTACAGCCACAGCTGCTGACCCTGTCCTTGCTACCGTTTTGCGTTTTGTTGCTACGCAATGGCCCTTGTCAAAGTCTCGGATCGAGGATCCGTTGGTTCGCCGATTTTTTGCTCACAAGGAGAGACTTTTTGTACGACGTGGTGTTTTGCTGTTGCGTTCTGATACTGATCAGTCCCGGGTCGTGGTCCCACGTTCGTTACAGTCCTCTGTATTACGGCTTCTCCACCAAGGACATTGGGGTGTAGTGCGAACGAAACAACTTGCTCGTCAGCACTGTACTTGGTTCGGAATCGATGCTGCGATTACGAAAATGTGCTCTTCTTGCATGGCATGTGCCGAACAACAATCCGCACCGCCACGGCAATTCTTTGCATGGCCAAAAGCCGCTTCCCCTTGGCAACGCTTACACAAAGATTTTGCTGGTCCATTCTGGAATGCTCGATGGTTGGTTGTGGTCGATTCCTTCAGTAATTTTCCTTTTGTTGTACGGATGTCTTCCACGACGTCATCTGCCACCATCCAAGCGTTATCCGCTATCTTTTGCATCGAAGGTCTTCCACAGACTATTGTTTCCGACATTGGCCCACAATTCATGTCCGCAGAATTTCAGTCATTCTGCAAGGCCAATGGTATTCAACATCTGACATCCGCGCCGTTTTCGCCTCAGTCAAACGGTGCCGCTGAACGATTGGTCCGGACTTTCAAGTCCCAGATGTTGAAGTTGAAAGAGTCACATTCTCGGGAGGACGCGTTATTGCTCTTCTTGTCTTCGTATCGCTCTCAGCCCCGAGATGGTCGCTCGCCGGCTGAGTTGCTCCACGGTCGTCCTCATCGAACCTGAATGTCTTTGCTGCATCCGCCGCATCAGGTTCCTGTGCAGCGGCAGCCACCTGCTTTTGCTCCAGGCGACGTTGTATACTATCGCACCTATCGAGGTTCACGGCGTTGGCTCGAAGGGCGCATTCTTCGCTGCCTCGGCCGCGCTATGTATCTGGTTTTGGGGGCCTCTGGTGAGGTGCGTCGGCATCTCAATCAGCTGCGCCTCTGTCGTCGCATGGGTTCTGCCGCTCCCCGTCTGCTTTCAGCGACGGTGCCGTCCGGTCAGCGCCCTGGGGACCCATCTACTGGCTCGCCTCATCCCCAGGTGTTACCGACGATGCCTTCCATTTTGGCCCATGGCGACGCGCCGCCGCCGCCGCCGCCGCCGGTCCTCCCGCCGGCGCCGCCCGCAGTGGACGCTTCGCTGCAGCCGCCGGGCGCCTCCCTGGGTCACGCGCCGCCGATCGCTTTCCGTGACCAGCTATCCTCCGACATGGACCTCTTGCCCGCTCCGGACCAGATGTCGTCTTCGCCCGTCGGGTACCCCGACGCGATGGAGGTCGACCCTTCGGCCCCTCCTGTCTCTCTACGGGCGCATACACCGCATGTTGGCGTGCACCCTGGACTAGGTTTTCAGGCGTTTCCTAGCTCCCCTTGGACCGAATGGCCGGGTGCGGGTGGCACAGCCTCGCCTGTTGTTAGGCTCCCCACCTCGTCGCATACGTCAACATGGTGTCCTCCCCACGGCGGGCGGAAGCCTTATAACACAACCGTACGCCGATTTGCGGGGGAGGAATGTGGTGTCACCGCCAGACACCACACTTGCTAGGTGGTAGCCTTTAAATCGACCGCGGTCCGGTAGTATACGTCGGACCCGCGTGTCGCCACTGTCCGGAATTGCAGACCGAGCGCCACCACACGGCAGGTCTAGAGCGACGTCCTGGCACTCGCCCCAGTTGTACAGCCGACGTTCATAGCAATGGTTCACTGACAAATACGCTCTCATTTGCCGAGACGACAGTTTAGCATAGCCTTCAGCTACATTTGCTACGACCTAGCAAGGCGCCGTATTCAATTGATATTGAGATTCTATTAATGTATCATCAAGAGCGATGTTCTACAAATGTGGATTAAAGTTATTCCAGAAGCTACGTACTTTTCTTTATAGCATTCATTACGTATCCTGTTTCAGACCTCACGCCAGGCTGCGTGAGTTTAAGCACGTGCCTTTCGGCTTCCTTTCATTGTGTCTAGGCTGTCTTGTCTGGACACAACAACCAGTCTACCTCGGAAACATTCAGAATGGACGTAGCCTTCCTGGCCACAATCTGAACAGGATCATGGCTGGCCATCATGCATAATGACAGACTTGCAGCCGGCAATAACCAAGCAGGAAGGCACGTGTTTCCGTAGTTCAGTTTTTATCAGGCTGACACCACTGAATATAGGGTACGCCTCGAACGTCTTCCACGTTTCTGCAATGTGACTGACGACGTTGCCGTAAGGTTTAAAGGCGGCCACCACAACGTCCGACGGTACCTCAAAAGGAAGTTCGAAAACGCGCGACGTTAGGAGGCCAAAACCAGCGTGATCAACCACGACAGTCCCTACATGTCCGTCAGAGTATCGGAACTCGAGACCGTTAGCATGGCGCAGCACAACGTCGGCGCACAACTCGTCAGTCGCGAGCTTTATGTACACAGTAGTACTAAGCACTGAAAAATGTATTCCGAGAACATCTCGTAGTGGGAGACGCATTTCATCCCGTATAAAACGTTTTGCTTCATACGCCTTCGGTCGTTCGCGATCCAAAAGAAAAGTTAATTTGATTGTGGCTTGGCGGTAAGACGGTTGATGAAGTCGGACTCTGAGACAAGCTGCTACGCGGAAGTAAACAAACGCTCACTCGCTGGCATGCAGTACAACAGGAGAGATGCAAACAAGGCGTGCCCGCCTCATCACAGCCGAACGCCGACTTCCGCCACTAGGCCATTCGGACACAGTGGTGATCACAACTGCATGGACTATCGTAGCACGTCTCCCGCCAAACCCAAATACCCAACTTAGCCAAGCACTTCTAATGTTGTGCCCCTTGCCCGTTATCCTCCTTACTCGCGGTATTTCACCCATTCCCCTAACAGTTTGAGCCTCGTGTGCATCCATACTAACACCACCGAAAGAACAGACACCACATACATACAGTTAAGGGGAAGACGGCCAATAATCTCTTCAGTGCGGATCACACCAGGCTCGAACTCTTTCTACGAGTAATGAAGGTAACTGGCAAGGGGCACTACATTAGTCGTGTGTGGATAAGTTGAGACCTTGGGTGTCCGTGCTATTGCGATGACCACTGCAACCGGATAGCTCTTAGTCGTCAGAGCAATGGCCTACTAAGCAGGAGACCTCAGTTCGAATCCTGATCTGGAGCAAATTTTCAACCTTCCCCATTGGTTAACGATCAATACCCACATGCAGTGAATGTCTGCATTTCATTTGTTTCTTAATTCATAGTAGCTGCTGAATGAAAACTGGTGTTTCTTCTTTCGGACACAACTGAAAGAACACACACACACACACACACACACACACACACACACACACATATATATATATATATATATATATATATATATATATATATATATATATATATATATATATATAACACAGGGAAACATTCCACGTGGGAAAAATATATCTAAAAACAAAGATGATGTGACTTACCGAACGAAAGCGCTGGCAGGTCGATAGACACACAAACAAACACAAACATACACACAAAATTCAAGCTTTCGCAACAAACTGTTGCCTCATCAGGAAAGAGGGAAGGAGAGGGAAAGACGAAAGGATGTGGGTTTTAAGGGAGAGGGTAAGGAGTCATTCCAATCCCGGGAGCGGAAAGACTTACCTTAGGGGGAAAAAAGGACGGGTATACACTCGCGCACACACACACATATCCATCCACACATATACAGACACAAGCAGACATATAGTAGCTGCTGAATGAAAACTGGTGTTTCTTCTTTCGGACACAACTGAGCTGCTGAATGAAAACTGGTGTTTCTTCTTTCGGACACAACTGAAAGAAAACACACACACACACACACACACACACACACACACACACACATATATATATATATATATATATATATATATATATATATATATATCTGTATATGTGTGGATGGATATGTGTGTGTGTGTGCGAGTGTATGTATACCCGTCCTTTTTTCCCCTAAGGTAAGTCTTTCCGCTCCCGGGATTGGAATGACTCCTTACCCTCTCCCTTAAAACCCACATCCTTTCGTCTTTCCCTCTCCTTCCCTCTTTCCTGATGAGGCAACAGTTTGTTGCGAAAGCTTGAATTTTGTGTGTATGTTTGTGTTTGCTTGTGTGTCTATCGACCTGCCAGCGCTTTCGTTCGGTAAGTCACATCATCTTTGTTTATATATATATATATTTTCCATGGAAAAAAGGATGAGGGTCCACTTTTTATGACAAATGACATTGCAGTGAATTTGTATAGTTTAACCCCAACAGAATAAGTTGAACTACTCCCAGAAGGGTAAAAAGATGAATGTCTGTAGACACACAGCCATCAAAAATATCTGGTTTAGGCAAGAAAGATGAAGGTGCCATTGTATGTGAGCTACAAGGATGAGGGTCCACTTAGTTGGCTGTGCAGACTGCAGAGTGCTCTGCTTTCATTTCGCCCAGCTATTCGTGGTTTAATGTTGTGTTAACCGTTGAGGCGTGTTACCCCAGTGTTGGTTTCTTTGGTTGTTGTGCCTTGTTCGGTCTATAACATATTAATGAAAATGTATGAAAATGAAGAGGATACAACCTTTGAAAATAGTTCAAGGAAAAGAAAATCCTTTGGCCGCATACACATGCAAGATGTAATGAAAAAGTTGAGGTTAAGTAGCCATGAAACAGGACCAGACTGTCAGTGCTTAAAACCAGAGTGTTTTAAATACATGAGTGCAAGTGAAAGAAGTGATGTTATATTAAAGTTTGATCAGATTGAATCACATGAAAAACAGTCGATGCTTCTTTGTGGATTAATACAGTGTTCTCCTGACACTCGTCATCGGCCTAGGAAACCAGAATATGAGGCTGACTTTCACACATATTCATATTCTTATAAGGTGAGAGTAATAAGGAATGAACAGGTTTGTGAAATCCCTGTATATTACAAATCATTTTTATCACTTCATGGCATTGCAGTTAAAAGGCTGCAAAATCTACAACAGAGTCTTAAAACAACAGGTTTACCACCATTGGTTATGCGAGGAAAACACAGCTTCCTGATGATGTTACAAATTCTCTAATTGAACACAGGCAGTCCTTTAAAAGCAGAAAGTCTCACTATGGCTTAGCTAAATCACAAAAACGCTACCTACCAGAGGAACTTATCGTGAGTAAAATGTTTTGTCTCTACAAAAAAGTCTTTCCCAGACAATAAACTATCACTGCAAAAGTAGAGAGAAATATTTAACACCAAATTTAATTTGACTTTTGGCTATCCAAGGTGTGACACCTGTAGCACCTGTGACGAATTTACTGTGAAAATAGAATCTGTTCATTCGAAACTAAGCCTGCTACCACTACTCAGAATGAAGCTACAAAAAAAAATTACACTTAAAGTGAGCTGATACTTTTTACAGACTAAAGAAAAATGCTAGGCTTGCAGCACAAAAAGAAGATACCAAAGAAGCAATCAACATGGACATTCAGAAAAACCTGCCTCTTGCACAAACGATGTTTACATCGATGGCAACTATCAGTCTACATGTTTAACAAACACCAATTATCAGATTCTGAAGCTATTTTCTACACGTATCCTCAAACCTCCTGCACAAAAGGAGGAGATGAGATTTGTTCCATGCTGTGGGATTTCAGTTTTCATCATCTTGACTCTGAAGTAAAGAAACTTTCAATTTTTTGTGACTCGTTTAGTGGTCAAAACAAGAAATACTCTGTGTTTAGACTGTTACACTACATTGTACATAGCACCAAACGACTAGATACAATACAAATGGTTTTACCAAGAAGGGGACATTCGTATTTAGAATGCGGTAAAAACATGGGTTTAGTTAACCAGACGCCTGTGGTTGAAGTTCCGTCTGAGTGGGACGAAGTTCTCCGAAACTCGAGAAACAAACCAAGATCATTTAAAGTCATTTCTTGTGACAATCAAGAAATATACATATCGTGGACCATCTTTCTTTCCCCACTATATATAAAAACAATGTACGTTTAAAACACGTCCAGCGAGGAAACTGAAGATAGTCTGTCATCATCCTAGAATGATGTTCAAATGTTCAAATGTTTGTGAAATCTTATGGGACTTAACTGCTAAGGTCATCAGTCCCTAAGCTTACACACTACTTAACCTAAATTATCCTAAGGATAAACACACACACCGATGCTCGAGGGAGGACTCGAACCTCCGCCGGGAGCAGCCTCACAGTCCATGACTGGAGCGACTCAGGCCGCTCGGCTAATCAGGCGCGGCCCTAGAATGATCTTACACTGGCAAACCTACAATGGAATGGGTGATGAAACTGTTGTCACCAAACCGAAGAGGAAAATCTTATCTCTACCTGACGCTTGCTTTCACCTTCCTCAACTATTATGTGATGGACCTATACCTACTCCAAAAGCAAAGTTTGATGACCTTCAGCACCTGAAAAAATTTTGTTCTGTCAAAGCCCAAACATTTTATGCACTACTCCCTCATTTGTGAAGTATAGTGTATTTAAGAAGCCTAATATTAGTTTCAGGTAACGATGTAGGCCAATTTATATCAAGTGACATTTTAAGTGTTTCATAAATTACCAAACAAACAATATATTCATAGATTTGACTAAAATGAATGGACAGTCATCCTTTTTGCCTAAATTTTTGTGACATGAATCAATTATAATGTCATTTTTATATACTACATTAATGCAGAAAGTCTATCTACACAATAAAAATGTGCCATGTATGTTATTTATCAGTGTAACATCACAACAATTATTGTTTTTTGTTTAGGATTTAGTTATTTCCCTTTTAATTAAAACCGCTGTTTTCTCAAAACTTTGCTTACTGGACCCTCATCCTTTCTTTCCCTGGACTCTTCATATATATATAAAGTTTCAATGAAAATGAGTGTATTACTAGATGTGTATTCAGTTATAACAAACCTGATTATATTAACATATTTAAATAGTATACTAGTATGCTTACCTGATTGTTACTAGCAGCTTTTCTTCAGGATCTACACGTGAGCGCATGTTTGTCGTCATTCCAGTGGAAAGCAGATGTTGACGTTCTGGGATAGTTAAAAAATTTATCTTTATATTTTCTTAACTCCTTGAACAATGTGACGAAAGCTCAACTGGTATTTCTTTTCCGCACCAAGGGTGCATCCACTATATGTGTTTTCTGCTTCTGCAGTGTGTTTCCTTCTTCAAACGGCATACAATGATCCAAATGGCCGTAGCACCTTTCAGAGGCACTTCCACTTTGGTCTATAGTTTCCTTCAGTCCGAATAAACGAACACTGTCCGTCCGCCATATTCTGATCGGAACGACTAGCAGAGCAAGTGAACTGAACAAACGGTGTTTCCAGATAAGTGACCTAAACATCGCACAAAATGCAGTTAAGGAATGTAATACATGTACAGTTTAAAGTTTTGTTGAAAAATGTTGGTGACAGTTTGTATAGCATTCTTGGGGACTAGAGCAGAAACAATACTATTGTGAAACAGCTAGGTGTTTTTATTTTGTATTTCTCTGGAAACAAAGGATGTGTAGTTTCTACATTTCTAAGACTATTAGAGTCTGATTCAGGTGATGCAAAAACAATTGTTGAAGCTGTGAAAGCTGTATTAACGTACTCTGAACTGAATTTGTAGAAAATGCGTGTATAGCGACATCTAACACATCTGTCGGCAAAGATAATGGCATTTATACTCTACTTAAGCGAGAAATTCCACATCTAATCCTCCTGACACGTTCTTGTCACTCCATTCAGTTGGCCCGTTTGGTTTCACTCCTCCTCGAGAACGCAGGACGCCTATAATGATCTGCGTAATACACTCTTTGATGAGGATCCTTTGAAGATACTACAAAGCAATGGAACATGATAACTCACAATTGAGCCCGTCTGTGAACGCTTACTTGACCAGTGGGAAGCAATAACAGAGAACTTCAGGGAAGTTCCAATGAGTGAAAAGTGCTATACCGTTCAGACACTATACAAAATGTATAAAGACAATAACAATAATTTTTTTCGTATTTCTACGACCAGTTGCGCGAGAGTGCAATAACGTGCTCCAGTCTAGATCTGCTGACCTTTCCAAGCTGCGGCAAGATCTCACTATTTTAATCAAAACACTTGTCCAAATAGTAATCTTAAAAGTTTGTCAAGAGGATCTGGTTTTTGTAAATGCTAAGAATTTTCTTCATCCCAAGCCACATTTGGTTTCATAGTTTGAAAAGCAAGTAGTAACTTTATGCACCAGCGGCAGGATGATTGTGGATGCTGAAATAGGAAAGAACAAAATTTGCATTAACTTTATTCTTCGACCTGTAAGTGAGATCCGGTCCCGTCTTCCGAGGAATGTTTCAGTTCTCTGCAGTGTATCACCTATAGCATCAGAAAAATATTTACGAAGAGTAAAGGACAATATATTTGGAGATACGTATCAAACCGGCCATACTGTATGTCGTGGAACCCCAGTTGCAGGAAATCAAGTTTGTGGAGTGGAAGAATGTGACAGTCACGGCTGGATTTTGGTCTGAAGTATCAAAATATGAGGATGCAAGTAGACAGAAGCCCTTTAGTGAATTCTCCAAATTCGCTAAGATACTTCTAATGCTGCCTTGATCAAATGCAGATGTAGAGACGTGCTTCAGTGAAATAAATATTGCCAAACGTTCGTGTAGGAGCAGAATGGGTAAGGCCATGCTCAATACTACTCTGATGATTCATGCTTGACTTCGGCGCCTCGGAATGTGCTGTCACGAATTTCAACTTTCAGATGCAGCTCTGAAGAAAATAGGTAAGACTCAAAATAATTGAATAACCATATAAATGTATAAATGGTTCGAGTTTTCTACATTATCATGCTAAAACTAAAACTAAAGTCCGCCTGAACTAACCATGAAGGCCCAACGGTGCCGACCGACCGCCGTGTCATCCTCAGGCCACAGGCGTCACTAGATGCGGATATCGATAGGTCAGCACACCACTCTCCTGGCCGTATGTCAGTTTACGAGACCGGAGCAGGTACTTCTTAATGAAGTAGCTCCTCTTCTTGCCTCATAAGGGCTGAATGCACCCCACTTGTCAACAGCGGCCGGCAGTTTGGATGGTCACTCACCCAAGTGCTAGCCCAGCCCGACAGCGCTTAAATATGGTGATCTGACGGGAACCAGTGTTACCACTGCGGCAAGGTCATTTACAAAATAAATATTGATTGTTTCATAGGCACCATCCAAGCCTACGGCAAGATTAGTGGTGTTAGTAGTGATAACATAAGACACTCATCATTGACGCAATTCGTGGAAGAAGTGGATGACCCTGCAGTACCTGTTCTACATATAAGTGAATTTAATATTTTTTCCTGGCTGATTTCTAGGAGATTTTTACAGTTGGTTATCCGAAATACGTGTCACGAAGTTGACAACACTGGTAAACACCGGATTCACCACTATCATACGGGCTAGCACCAGACGCGAAGGCACGAGGACCTCGCTCCAGATCACGATTATGTCAGATTCGCGTAGCCGGTAATTTGGACAGTAGCCGTCACATTTTGGACGGGTAGTTAAGACTGTGCCCACCTCTGAGGTCCCTGTGATGTCCTTCTTCAGCAAGAAGCTGAGCTATCTCAATACAGATAGTGTTCGATTCTTGCCCAGGCCAGCAAGTTCTCCTGATTTCTCACCCACTGAAAAGTCTAGTCATGGGTTCCCGAGGGATTCGCACGCCGCCACTTACCAGCCGACTCTAGCGTAGAATTGTAGCACCGTGGAATGACATACCCCCCACCCGTCATACAAGCTTTATGTCCAAACATGTTAAAGATGTCGTTACCGCCAGACTTTCCAGCTCTGTGTACAAAAGTTGGCACCCTGTGCACCACCAAAGCTTCCAACTACGCTCCATAAGCGCGTGAACCAATGTTATTCCCTATCCTCCCTGGCTTGGCACTTTTGATGGCAAGCAGTATATTGTTTGGGCAATAGCTACCAGCAATTCCTCTCGCAAATGCCGGCTAGAAGTGTTTTCGCGTGAACGACGGCCGACGCCAGATAAAAAAGTAATCCTCTTATGTTTACAACTCGTCTACAGGAGGGCGAGAAGATCACACAATTGACGGATCGGTTTAGATTGTGACAGCTCAATACGGAACTACACGTGCGTCGACCGTCGCGTGACACTGCACAAACTGTGCGCAGATCTCCGTGTGCTGATAAGATAGACCGGCCAATCAGTGCATAACAGGACGGACAGATCGAGTGGCCAGTATTGCCTTCCGTCCTGGACCGTGCTGAACTGTGACCAGAGGTAGGTACCAGGGGTGGTACGCCTCCATTTCGTCAAAGTTTCTGGATAACAACTCTACCTCGCGAGTTTGGACCACCAGGTATGCCGTGGAGAGACATGGTCGATCCTCCTTTTCAAGCGAATTCTATGTCCAGTGCCCAAAAATACAGCTGGATTTTCTTATGTGTGGCCATAAGCATGTACTGAGTCTGCACCGTTTTCTATTGTCTGGCAGAGCAGGTTGGATAACATTTTCTCCACAAAAGGGAAATATCATTTGACGCCCCCACCACTCAGACATTACGACATTAAAATGAAGAATCAAAACACCTTCAGCCGTCTAAATTTGCATTTTTTATTTTATTTGAGCAACCAGTTTCAGCGCTACATTACGCCATCTTCAGATCCCCTGACCGACTTGTAGGAAGAATCCCACCTCTGGTCCAATCAGAATAGGGGCCAGCAATCAGTGACTGGTATCCGTAGATTCCTTCTTAACACAGCGATCCCTGAGGATGGAAATTTAGGCGGTTGAAGGTGTTTCAGTTTGACATTTTGTACTGAACACTCAACGTCCCGCAACCATCTGTATAGAAGTGGACTTAGAGGTTAGGGCATTAGTTCCTTTTTACGTATATACCTGCATACGTACTCCGCAAGCCATCGTATGATGCGTGGCGGAGGGAACCCTGTACCCGCCACTAGACATTTCCTTTCCTGTTCCATTCGCAAATAGAGCTGGGAAAAACGACTGTCTTATGTTCTAATTTCTCTACCTTATCTCCGCGGTTCTTACCCGTAATGTATACTGGTAGCAGTAGAACCGTTCTACAGTCAGCTTCAAATGCCGGTACTCTAAATTTTCTCTACGCTGTTCCACCAACAGAATGTCGTCTTCCCTTCGGGGATTCCCAGCTGAGTTCATGAACCATCTCCGCAACACTCGTGTGTTGATCGAACCTACCGGTAACGAATCTAGCAGCCCGCTTCTGAACTGCTGCTTCCTTTAACACGATCTGGTGTGGATCCCAAACACTCGAGCAGTACTCAAGAATAGGCCGCACTAGTGTTCCATACACGGCCTCCTTTACAGATGAACAACACTTTTCTAAAATTCCCCAACCAAACGAAGTCGACCATTCGCTTTCCCTACTACGGATCTAAGTGTTCGTTCCACTTCATATCGCTACGCGTAGATAATTAATCGACGTGACTACGTAAAGCCGAACATTACTAGTGCTATACTCGAACTTGACGGGATTTATTTTCTGCTTGTCTGCATCAACACACACTTTTCCACATTTAGAGCTAGCTGTCTTTAACCATTCCAATTAGAAACTTGTCTACGTCATCTTATATCCTCCTACAGTCACTCAACAGCAAGACCTTCCCTTACACCAAAGCTTCATCGGCAAACAGCCGCATATTGGTGCCCACCCTGACCGTCAGGTCATAGTATATACGGAATAAGAGCGGTCCTGTCACACCACCCTGAAGCACTTTTGACGACACCCTTATCTCCGTTCCTCCATGAGATTCATAGCGCCGTAGACAACGGCGCTTAGGTTGACGCCGTGTTCGTTCACCAAAGGAAGGCATTTGACACTTTCCCCCAGTGGCACTTAGTGAAGAAAAGTACGAGCTTGCCGACTATCGGAGTAGATCTGCGACTGGATTTAACAGTTCCTTGCAGACAGAACTCAACACGCCGCTCCTAACGGGATAAAATGGGCAGATGCAAAGGTAATTTCGGGAGTACTGTAAGGCAGTATGATAGAACCGTTTCTGTTTTCAGTGTGTGTAAGTAATCTAGTAGAAAGGGTCGGAAACTTTTAAAGACTGCTCGCAGATGATGCGGTTGTCTAAAAGAAAGTACCGACGCCAGAAGACAGCATCGATTTGCAAAATGACCTACCGAAGACTGACGAATGGTACAGTCTCTGGCAGTTGACACTCAACGAACAGAAGTGTCACATACGTACATAGGAAAAGAAAACCACTTCTGTGCAACTAAACGATTGATGACCAACTATTGGAGACAGTAATTACTGTAAGAGCGACCTTAAGTGGAATGACCACATAAAATGTTGTGGTCTTCAGTCCACAGACTGGTTTGATGCAGCTCTCCATGCTACTCTATCGTGTGCAAAGTTCTTCATCTCCCAGTACCTACTGCAACCTACATCCTTCCGAATCTGTTTAGTGTTTTCCTCTCTTGGTCGCCCTCTACGATTTTAACCCTCCACGCTTCCCTCCAGTACTAAACTGGTGATCCGTTGATGCCTCAACACATGTCCTACCAACCGATCCGTTCTTCTAGTCAAGTTGTGCCACAAACTCCTCTTCTCCCCAATCCTATTCAGTACCTCCTCATTAGTTATATGATCTACCCATCTAATCTTCAGCATTCTTCTGTAGCACCACATTTCAAAAGCTTCTATTCTCTTCTTGCCCAAACTATTTATCGTCCATGTTTCACTTCCATACAAATACTTTCAGAAAAGACTTCCTGACACTTAAATCTATACTCGATGTTAACAAATTTCTCTTCTTCAGAAACGCTTTCCTTGCCATTGCTAGTCTAGATTTTATATCTTCTCTAATTCGACCATCATCAGTTATTTTGATCCCCAAATAGCAAAACTCCTTTACTACCTTAAGTGTCTCATTTCCTAATCTAATTCCCGCAGCATCACCCGATTTAATTCGACTACATTCCATTACTCTCGTTTTGCTTTTGTTGATGTTCATCTTATATCCTCCTTTCAAGACACTGTCCATTCCATTCAACTGCTCTTCCAAGTCCTTTGCTGTCTCTGACAGAATTACAATGTCATCGGCGAACCTCAAAGTTTTTATTTCTTCTCCATGAATTTTAATACCTACTCCAAATTTTTCTTTTGTTTCCTTTACTGCTTGCTCAATATACAGATTGAACAACATCGGGGAGAGGCTACAACCCTGTCTTACTCCCTTCCCAACCACTGCTTCCCTTTCATGTCCCTCGACTCTTATAACTGCCATCTGGTTTCTGTACAAATTGTAAATAGCCTTTCGCTCCCTGTATTTTACCCCTGCCACCTTTAGAATTTGAAAGAGAGTATTCCAGTCAACATTGTCAAAAGCTTTCTCTAAGTCTACAAATGCTAGAAACGTAGGTTTGCCTTTCCTTAATCTTTCTTCTAAGATAAGTCGTAAGGTCAGTATTGCCTCACGTGTTCCAGTGTTTCTACGGAATCCAAACTGATCTTCCCCGAGGTTGGCTTCTACTAGTTTTTCCATTCGTCTGTAAAGAATTCGTGTTAGTATTTTGCAGCTGTGACTTATTAAACTGATAGTTCGGTAATTTTCACATCTGTCAACACCTGCTTTCTTTGGGATTGGAATTATTATATTCTTCTTGAAGTATGAGGGTATTTCGCCTGTCTCATACAGCTTGCTCACTAGATGGTAGAGTTTTGTTAGACCTGGCTCTCCCAAGGCTGTCAGTAGTTCTAATGGAATGTTTTCTACTCCTGAGGCCTTTTTTCGACTTAAAATAAGTAGTAGGAAAAGCAGATGCCAATCTGAGATTCATAGGAAGAACCTAAGGAAATGTGACTCGTCAATGGACGAAGTGGCTTACGATGAGCTTGTTCGACCGATTCTTGAGTATTGTTCGTCAGTCTGGTACCGTACCAGGTAGCACTGATAGAAGAGGTAGAGAAGATCCAACGAAGAGCGGCGCGTTACGTCACTGGATCGTTTAGTCGGCGCGAGAGCGTTATAGAGATGCTCAAACTCCTGTGGCAGGCCATACAAGCGAGACGCTGTGCATTTACCATCGAAATTTCGAGAGAGCACTCTCCGGATGGAGTCGGACAACATATTATTACTTCCTCCCACATAGCGCGGCTCCCCCCCCCCCCTCCCCCCGTCGGAGGTTCGAGTCCTCCCTCGGGCATGCGTGTGTGTGTTGTCCATAGCGTAAGTTAGTTTAAGTAGTGTGTAAGCTTAGGGACCGATAACCTAAGCAGTTTGGTCCCATAAGATCTTACCACAATTTTATAAATTTACCGCCCACATACGTCTCACGAAGCGGTCTCGACGGGAAAATTCGAGAAATTAGAACTAGTACAGAGGCTACCGACAATCATTTTACCCATCCCCCGTTGCGAGTGAAACAGGGAATGCCTCGGGCATGGATGTGTGTGATGTTCTTAGGTTAGTTAGGTTTAAGTAGTTCTAAGTTCTAGGGGACTGGTGACCTCAGAAGTTAAGTCCCATAGTGCTCAGAGTCATTTGAACCATTTTTTAATTATATAATTTAAAAATTACGAGGGTTGGAACGTAAATAGTGGCAACTACACTCCTGGAAATTGAAATAAGAACACCGTGAATTCATTGTCCCAGGAAGGGGAAACTTTATTGACACATTCCTGGGGTCAGATACATCACATGATCACACTGACAGAACCACAGGCACATAGACACAGGCAACAGAGCATGCACAATGTCGGCACTAGTACAGTGTATATCCGCCTTTCGCAGCAATGCAGGCTGCTATTCTCCCATGGAGACGATCGTAGAGATGCTGGATGTAGTCCTGTGGAACGGCTTGCCATGCCATTTCCACCTGGCGCCTCAGTTGGACCAGCGTTCGTGCTGGACGTGCAGACCGCGTGAGACGACGCTTCATCCAGTCCCAAACATGCTCAATGGGGGACAGATCCGGAGATCTTGCTGGCCAGGGTAGTTGACTTACACCTTCTAGAGCACGTTGGGTGGCACGGGATACATGCGGACGTGCATTGTCCTGTTGGAACAGCAAGTTCCCTTGCCGGTCTAGGAATGGTAGAACGATGGGTTCGATGACGGTTTGGATGTACCGTGCACTATTCAGTGTCCCCTCGACGATCACCAGTGGTGTACGGCCAGTGTAGGAGATCGCTCCCCACACCATGATGCCGGGTGTTGGCCCTGTGTGCCTCGGTCGTATGCAGTCCTGATTGTGGCGCTCACCTGCACGGCGCCAAACACGCATACGACCATCATTGGCACCAAGGCAGAAGCGACTCTCATCGCTGAAGACGACACGTCTCCATTCGTCCCTCCATTCACGCCTGTCGCGACACCACTGGAGGCGGGCTGCACGATGTTGGGGCGTGAGCGGAAGACGGCCTAACGGTGTGCGGGACCGTAGCCCAGCTTCATGGAGACGGTTGCGAATGGTCCTCGCCGATACCCCAGGAGCAACAGTGTCCCTAATTTGCTGGGAAGTGGCGGTGCGGTCCCCTACGGCACTGCGTAGGATCCTACGGTCTTGGCGTGCATCCGTGCGTCGCTGCGGTCCGGTCCCAGGTCGACGGGCACATGCACCTTCCGCCGACCACTGGCGACAACATCGATGTACTGTGGAGACCTCACGCCCCACGTGTTGAGCAATTCGGCGGTACGTCCACCCGGCCTCCCGCATGCCCACTATACGCCCTCGCTCAAAGTCCGTCAACTGCACATACGGTTCACGTCCACGCTGTCGCGGCATGCTACCAGTGTTAATGACTGCGATGGAGCTCCGTATGCCACGGCAAACTGGCTGACACTGACGGCGGCGGTGCACAAATGCTGCGCAGCTAGCGCCATTCGACGGCCAACACCGCGGTTCCTGGTGTGTCCGCTGTGCCGTGCGTGTGATCATTGCTTGTACAGCCCTCTCGCAGTGTCCGGAGCAAGTATGGTGGGTCTGACACACCGGTGTCAATGTGTTCTTTTTTCCATTTCCAGGAGTGTATTTATTCACAACCGATACAAAAGAATTATATATTTGCACCTGTTACTGTCCTTCTAAGTAGCCATCAGCGTTGTGCAGAACCTGTTGCCAGCGATGTGGAAGGCGTAGTATACCGTCAGCAGAGCCTGTTCTGTTGATGATGAGCATGTAGCGGTCTACTGCCTGTCGAATCTCTGGAACAGTTCTGAAGCGAATGCCACGAAGTGGTTCCTTCATCTTCGGAATCAAATCAAAGTCACAAGGACTTAAGTCCGTGGAGTATGGTCGATGGTACGAGTGCAGTACTTCCCAGTCCCATCGATTGAACAGAGCAGCCACAGCTTGCGCTGTATGCGCCCGCGCATTGTCGTGCAAAATGATGGGGGATTGCGCAGAAAGTGTCTCCCCTTCTGTCGCAAACCTGGTCACAGGCGATGCTCCAAAAACGAACAGTAATACTCTGCCGTGGAGGAACGTAATTTGTTAGGATAACTCAATCACAGTCGTACACGAGAATCACCATAACTTTAGATCGCTCCATTCGCACCATCAACAGAACAGGCTCTGCTAACTGTATACCACGCCTTCCACATCGCTGGCAACGGGTTCTACACAACGCTGGCGACTACTTTGAAAGACAGAATAGGTGCAAACATTTAACTCTTTTTTATTGGTTGTGAATATATAGTTGCCACTATTTAAGTTCCAACCTTCATATTTCACTTTCCAGCGGAAGAAGTGTGACAAAAACAGAAAAAATTCATATAATTTTATGTTGACATGGTAAACACAAGACACTGTTTGACTGCATAACTATTACATGTGAAGAAATTTAACAGTAACTATTTAAATTGTAGCGCATTTGCCTTGAAAGTAGTTGACAATGAATCAAAATCACGATAGCTGACTTCCTGCGTGTTTGAAATAAGTGCAATAGCTGTCGTGTTCTAAGGACAACTGGTATTCACTAATCATGTTGCTTGAGAGATATAGTTTTGGTATATATATTTTGTCCTGAGACGTACATTTCACAATAACTCAACTCTCTCTGTTCGTCCAAGAAATCCAAAAATCAGCAGATACTAGTGTCCAGGTACACACCATGCTCCTTGCCTTTCCAAAGGCGATCGAAAGAGTTCCGCTCTGTCGCCTAATGAAAAGAAAATAAGTGCGTACGGAATATCAGACCAGTTGCAATGACTGGCTTACGAGTTTCTAGCAAACTGGACACAGCATGTCATTTTGATCGGAGAGAAGAATTCAGACGTAAAAGTAACTTCAGGCATGTCCCAGGGGAGAGGATCATTACTTTTCGCAATATCTGTAAGTGACCTAGTAGAAAACATCAGAAGTTCCGCGAGGCTTTTCACAGATGATACTGCTGTATACTGAGAAATGGCGCCGCTAGTTAATCTTAGTGAAATGCAGGAAGATCTTCAGAAGAAGGTGCAGGAAGCGGCAATTGACCCTCTAAATAAACAAATAAAACATACTGCGAAAACGCAGGCAGAAAGAACCTTTATCTTATGATTACAAAATTTTACATTAGTCACTGGAAACAGTTACTTACGTAGAATATTTTGGAGCATGTGCACTGCATGATTTGAAGCGGAACGACCACGCAAATTTAACCACGAGTAAGGCAGATGACAGACTGAGTTTCATCCGAAGAATCCTCCATCAACAAAGGAGATAATTTACAAAACACTCGTTCGACCAATACCTGAATATTGCTCATCAGTCTGGGATCTGTACGATATAGGATTTATAGAGAAAATAGGAAAGATCCGAAGAAGAGTAGTACATATCGTTACAGGTTCACTTAGTAAGTGCGAAAACGTAATCAGATGTTGAGCCAAGTCTAGGGGCATACGCTGCAAGAGAGGCGTTCAGCATCGCGAGCTGGTTCAGTGTTACAGTGTCCAGAGCGTATGTTCCTAGAAGAAGCAACCAATATATCGCTTTCTCCTCCGTACATCTCGGGAAAACTCCGTGAACGTGAACTCAAGAGATATCGCTCTTCCCGCGAAGCACTCGCGACTGGAACAAGCTCAGGGGAAGCTAACAATTGTACACAAAGAACTCCCCGCGACACAGCGTAAGTTAACTTGCGAAGTACGAGATATACGGGGATGGGACAAAACAAGGCAAACACCTCGATAATTAATATAAATGAATATAAATGCAGATGCTACCCAAGCCTGCTGGTTGCACTGTTGCATTAGACCACGAACAACACCTGTGCAATGCCATCTGCACGTTGCAAGTGACAGTTGTGATCAGAACAGCGTTCTGTGTACTTGTGAGTGCATTATGTCGCAGCTACGTAAATTCGAACGTGGGCAGATTGTTGGTGCGCTAATGGTGGGTCCTTCCGTAAGCAAGGGAGCCGAGGTGTTTGAAGAGGCACCGTATTGAAGATTTGCAGCGCATGCACCGAAAGCGGAAAAACATCATCCGGTAAGTCACAGCGCGGACGGAAGTGTTTGTTGAGTGATGGGGCGGACGGTCACTGACGCGAACCCTGTCAGCGTCAAAACAACACGGAGGGGGTCCAATAAGAGGGAATTGCAGGGCGAGTTGGAATTATTGTAAAACCGCTCATCAGTGATGCAGATGCCTGTAACGGGAAAGTGTGCTGCCGAAGCCAATGAAACCTGGAC